>NC_051394.1:35437419-35439919 GCF_015228065.2 Penaeus monodon
TTAAAACACACAAGAAAAACATACAGACACACAAACACTGATAGAGTGGCATATGTCAAATACTCATCCTCTCACCTACTCGCACAAACACATGCATAATGCATATATACATACATTTATATGCCCGTTCGCAAATGCACACACACACACACACACACACACACACACACACACACACACACACACACACACACACACACACACACACACACACACACACACACACACACACACTTAAAACACGGACGCTCTTGTATACATACGTACAGACAAATCTTTCAGTGCCTTTATCCTCCCCGTTACTCCCTCCCTTCACCCAACCCACCACCCCTCACCCAGCCACCCCCACCCCCTCGCGGCATGTCAGAGCCTCGAGATCAACATGTGTGATAACCCCATCGGCTCAACCTCGCTTGTATACATGGCTTGACCCTTCCTCCTCCTTTTTCCATAGTCCATCCCTCACTTTCAACTTCTTTTGACATTTCGCCGAAAACCTTGATTTTTACGTTTAGAATGACGATAAAGCCTAATGAATTGTAGGAGAGGGAGGAGGAGAAGAAGGAAGCGGAGAGAGGAGAGAGAGAGAGAGAGAGAGAGAGAGAGAGAGAGAGAGAGAGAGAGAGAGAGAGAGAGAGAGAGAGAGAGAGAGAGAGAGAGAGAGAGAGAGAGAGAGAGAGAGAGAGAGAGAGAGAGAAGAATGGAGGCCGAGCCGGAGGTGCGGAGATCCCGGCCGTAGATAACGTCTCGTATAAAGTCCTCCATCATACGCTGATATTCTTCTTAACGCGAATGAGACACTTACGGCAAAGAGCGGATGGTAAACTCCTCTCCTTGAAGCCTCAGTGAAGCTTTGTGAGCTAATGGGTCTTGAAATGGGGCGCCGCATTCTTTCCGAGACAAGCGAGAGGGCAGCGGGTTGAATGCGTTTCGGAGCGTGGTTTGTTTTCGCAGTTCGAACCCCCCTGTCTGAGTGTGCCGCAATTCGCCCTTTATTCGAAGATATTGTCGATAACGTAGGCTCTCCGTGGTGACTGTTATGGGTGATTATCCTCGTTTCATTTCGGCCACAATGGTTTTTGTTGTCATCAATCTACTCTTGTTTGGATAATTTACATACTTAAGCGAGGGAAATGGCTGCAATTTGCATCTCGTATGAATATATCTTTATGTTTGGCTAGATGAATTCACGGTGACATGTGTTTGCGTTTCTGTGCGTAGTCATACGTAATATGAATAGATTTTTTTTTTTTGTTATTAGGACTATTGTTTTTGTTGCGTTTGTTGCTGGATTTAGATTTTGTTGAGAATGTTGTTGTTTACTTTTATCATTGTGATTTTCACTGCTATCACCACCACCATCATCATCATCACCATCATCATCATCATCATCATCATCATCATCATCATTATCATCATCATCATCATCATCATCATTGTTGTTATCATTATCATTATTATTAGTAGTATTATCATCCTCATCATCGTTGTTATTATTATTATTATCATTGTTAATATTATTGTATTATTATTATTTTTATTATTATTATCATCATTATTAGTAATATTATTATTGATATTATTATTAGTCATTATATATTCAACTATATTATTTATCATTATTTTGCTGTTTTTGTCGCTGTTGCTTTTGTTATCATTTTGCAGCATCTGTTAGCATTCTTTAACATCACCATCCTTAATCCTAGTATCATTACCATCATTACCATTACCATTAATCATCACCACAATTATTCAACACAGTATACCAACGTTTTCACACTATACAACCTCCCTTGCTGTGGTAGTTCACGCCAGGTCACTTTATCGTAGCGATCCCTTCTCCTTCGCACCAAAGTCATCAGTCAGTGCCATCTTAAGAGGCATCGCAACCCCGTCCATGCTCAGATATCACTCATTACCACAAGAAAGGAGAGAATGAGAGAGAGGGGTGGGTCGAGGAAGGAGGGAGAGGGTTGGAGAGGGTAAGGGAAAAGGAGAGATGGGAGGGAGGAGGGAGGGAGAGAGAGAGAGAGAAGGGAGGGGGGGAGGAAGGAGAGGAGCGAGAGAACAAGAGAGGGTTGAGGGAGGGAGGAAAGAGAGAGCGAGCGAACGAGAAAGGATGAAAGAGGGAGAAAGAGAGAGAATATAAAGAAAGAGAGATAAACAGGGGAGAAAAAAAGAGAAACAGCGCACTGGCAGATCGCAGCGATCAGGTGCCGCAAAAAGCAACAGATCTCCCGCCTTGTCTACGTGGAAGCGGTGAGTTTTGGGGGAAAAGGGGAGTGGTAAAAGTTGATGGGAGGAGGGGGGAAGGGAGGGGGAAGATGGAGAGAGAGAGTGAGTGGCGAAGGAAAGAGGGAAAGGATAGGAGAGGGAGGGAAGAGTGGGGGAAGAGGGGAAGATGGAGAGAGAGAGAGAGAGAGAGAGTGAAATAAGAGAGTGGAGAAGGAAAGAGGGAAAGGATAGGAGAGAAGAGGCATGCGCCCGATAACCCCCCCCC
>NC_051394.1:35444919-35449919 GCF_015228065.2 Penaeus monodon
CACGTTTTTTAGAGTGAAACTTCTCATGGGACGACAGACATACAGGATTAAATTGTAATAAACGTATACACACACAATTTCATTTCACTGCGCATGTACATATGCTTATACACATATGCCATGTAGGCAATACACATAAATCCTTCAAAAAAACATGTACGTATGCAAGTATTGTTAGATCAGACACACACATACAGAGAGAGAGAGAGAGAGAGAGAGAGAGAGAGAGAGAGAGAGAGAGAGAGAGGAGAGAGAGAGAGAGAGAGAGAAAACAGAGACAGAGAAAGAAGGAGAGAAAGAAAGAAAGAGAAGAGGAACAACCAACCAAGAGACAGAAACAGATCGACGGACGGCGACAGACAAACAATGACCGAATCAGCCAGCCAGACAAACAAAATATAGAAACAGAAATTCCAATCCTATCAGCTGCCCCCCTCCCCCCCTCCCCCTCCCCCGTCAAGGAGACTCGACGAAGGAGTAAAAGAGACGGGGAGGGTGAGGGGGTGGGGGAGGGGGGAGGGGGTGGAGCGAACAGGGGACTGACTTTGAGAAATTAAGGAAACACTTCATAATGGCCAGCTTAAGTGCAGCGTCATCGGCCAAAGGGTTAAGGAGAGCCAAGACGGAGAGAGATCTGGAAGACCCCTGAAAGTCCTTTTTTCTTTTTCTTTTCGCCTTTCTTTCTTTTCCTTTTTTCTTGTTGTTTCTGTTCTTTTCTTTTCTCTTTCTTGTCGTTTCTACTCGTACTTTTTTCTTTATCTCTTTTCTTCGTTTTATAATTTTTCTCGCTCCCTTTTCTCTCTTTTTTTTCTATTCCTTCGTATTTTTTTTCTCCTTCTTCCCTTCTGTTTCGCATTTCTTCTCCTTATTCTTTCTGTCTTGCATCTTAAAGAAGGATAGTGGTTTGTTTGGCATATTCGTGTTGCAAGCTCTGCGGGAACCAAGTAAGGGGCTTGAGGCAAATTTCTCCATCTCTGTCTTTATCTTCATATTGTTTTCGTAAATTTAGTGTTATTTCGATTTTATTCCATTATCAATTCAGTCGTCCTGTTTTCACACAAATATTTCATTTCTCATTCTTCTTTCTCTCTCTCTCTCTCTCCTCTCTCTCTCTCTCTCTTCTATATATATATATATATTTATATATATAATATATATATATATATATATATATATATATATATATATATATTTATTTAGTATTATTGATATAAGTTGATTGATGTGTTTTGTGTGTGTGTGTGTGGTGTGTGTGTGTGTGTGTGTGTGTGTGTGTGTGTGTGTGTGTTTTACCTCTATTCTTTGTTGTTTTTAGTTTCTTCTGTTTCATTATCTTGGATTTGACTTTCACCGTGAGCTTCGTCTCCCAACTCTCTTAGTCCATTTTCGCTTTCTTCTCTATATTTTGTCCTTTCTCCTCCGTTATCCGCCTCCTTCCCTCTCCTCCCCGCCTCAGCTTCTTTTTGCTATCACCTTATCTCATTCCTCCTTCTATCACTCTTCTTCTCTTATTTTCTCCTTTTCCTCCTTATCCCATCTCCTTCCTCATTCCTCTCCCCTTCTCAGTTATTGTTTGCCTTATCTCACTCTTTCTTCCCCTTCATTCCTTACCTCTCTCTTCCCCCTATTCCCTCTTGCCCATCCCCTTGTCCCTCTCTTCCTTCTTTCTTACCTCTTCTTCCAGCTCCCCTTTACCTCTACTTTTCCATCTTCCTCCTCTCCGTTACCCCTCCTCCATTTCCCCTTTCTTCCTCTCCCCCCCTTCTTCATTGCCTCCTCCTCCCTTTCCCCATTTATCCTCTTCTCCTTCCCCCTTTTCCCTCCTTCTCCCTTTCCCCTTCTCCTCGTCCTTCCCCACCTTTCCCCCTCATCCTCATTCCGTTCCCCATCCTCCCCATCTTCCCCCTTTCCTCCCTCCTCCTCCTCCTCTCCCCCTTTTCATACCCCCTCCTTCTCCCCCTTCCCTCCTCCACCTTCTCCTTCTCCTCCTTTCCCCCCCTCCTCCTCCTCCCTTTCCCCCTCCCCTCCTCCTTCTCCCCCCTTTCCCCCCCCCTCCTCCTCCCTTTCCCCCTCCCCCTCCTCCTTCAGCCTGCTACAGAAAGGACTTATTTTCTCGGCTGTTTCATAATCCCGGCCGGCGAGCGCGGACGGCATTGAGGCGCCAGATCGTCTCCACATGTGTTCGTCCTTTCATCCGGGACCTTCAGTGGGGGCGGAGCAGAGGCCATTTTAAAGCGTGTGACTCGTATTTTGAAGAAGCTCTTGTTCTGGGGGGGGGGGGGTCTTTCTCTGCGTCTCAGGGGAATATTATTAGTTTTTTTTTTTTTTTTTTTTTTTAATATGGATGTTTATTGTGTGTGTGGGTGAGAGGTGTGTGTACGTGTGTGTGGGCGGGATGGTGTTGTGTTGGGTGTATGTGGTGGGCTTCTGTGTGTGTGTGTGTGTGTGTGTGTGTGTGTGTGAGAGAGAGAGAGAGAGAGAGAGAGAGAGAGAGAGAGAGAGAGAGAGAGAGAGAGAGAGAGCCAAGTTAGCACACGGAATTGTTCCTCCCATTTTTTTTACTTATATTCATCTCCAATTACATCCCTGTTGCACTTATTAGCCGATCTACGACCAATGCATTCACACACACACACACACACACACACACACACACACACACACACACACACACACACACACACACACACACACACACACCACTTTTCATGCATTTTCCTAAGACAGCTCTTGCCACAAGCAGTCTCAAAGCCGAAGCATCAGCGGAATGCAGAGCGTAGAACTTCCTCGAAGTAATTGGATCAAGGCAAGTGTCGACATCGCCTCGTAAGACTTGAACAAGAAGACACTAAGAAACCCAGACAGCACCCGTTGTCATGGGCATAAAAATGGTGAATTCTGTCAAGCTGGCATGAAAAGCATTCCTCTTTCTCGGGACACTCGGAAACAAGAAAGCCCTTTTTTCGATCTTTTATTTCCATCCTTCCATGTTGAAGTGCAACGATCCCGCTCTCGGATACACAAGCTGTTTAAAGGCAGGCGATACAAGGGGCCAAGGAGGGCGAGGCGAGTCCTCACCTCCATGGGAACGTCTCCCGTGACTGTCCTCCCCTTGACACTTGGCGAATGATTAAGGGGCCGTAAGATTTAGATTATATTGTGTACAAAACCCTCCCCCAAAAAAGCTCTGCCAGATTCCTTCTCCCTTGTCTTTTCCCCCCTTCTCCCTTCCCCTCCCCTTTTTTCCTCTTCTCCCGCTTTCTCCCTTTTTATTCCCTCTCCCCCTTTTTCCCCTATTCCCTCTCCTCCCTTGCCCTCCCCTTTTTTTTTCCTCTTACTCCTCTTTCTCCCTTTTTATTTCCCGTCCCCCTTTCCCCCCTTCCCCCTTTTCTCTCTTTTCTCCTTTTTTATTCCCTCTCCCTTTTCCCCTTTTCCCCTCTTCTCCCTTTTCTCCCTCTTTTATCCCCCTCCCTTTTTTTCCTCTCTTCCCTTTTCTCCCTTTTTATTCCTCTCCCCTGTTTCCCCTCCTCCCTTTCTCTTTTCCCTCCCTTTTTCCCTCTTCCTCCTCATCTCCCTTCCCCTCCCTTTCTCCCTTTCCCCATCTTCTCCCTTTCCTTCTTTTTACCCTTCCCCCTCATCTCCCTCCCCCCTCTTCTTCCTTCCCCTCCCATTTTTCCCCTTCCCCTCCCCCTTTTCACCTCCCCCTCTTCTTCCTTAGCCTCCCTTTTTTTCTTTTTCCTCCCTTTTATTTCCCTTCCCCTCCCTTTTTCCCCCTCCCTTTTTTCCCCTCCCTTTTTCCCCTCCCTTTTTCCCCTCCCTTTTTCCCCTCCCTTTTTCCCCTCCCTTTTTCCCCTCCCTTTTTCCCCTCCCTTTTTCCCTCCCTTTTTCCCCTCCCTTTTTCCCCCGCTTTTTTCCCCTCCCTTTTTCCCCTCCCTTTTTCCCCCTGCCCCCTTCCCTCGCGACGATTGGCCCAACAAACAAGGGAGCTCTGGATGTCAGTTCCTTTGTTGGTGGAGAGCAGCTGCACCTTTAGAGGGCTTACGTCATTGTGGCGCCCTGAATGGAATCTCTTATAAAATCTTGCATCAGATAGTCTGTCTTATTGTCTATGGTCGCTCGTTGAGAACACTCGCCATTAATGCATTCGCTTAGAAAGACACACACGCACAGAAAAAAGAAAAGAGAGAGAGAGAGAAGAAAATAAAATGTCGAGTTGCTTTTAAAAAATAAAGTAAATTGTTGTCGATCTTTGTGTGTCTTTAATGTATATTAGTCTCGGTTATTATTCATTGTGTACTTGTTTCACAGTCTATTATGATTCCAGATGCCTCGTGTCTGGGAATGGGAGTGGAGGGACTTTCTTCTGTCTGAGCAACGGGGAATCGCAAAATCCTGGAGCCTCCTTCTGGGGGATGTAATAGGGACGTGTGTGTTTATGTAGCTCTTGAAAGTAAAAGTGAGAGTAAAAGGGGAATGAGGGAAAGAGAGAGAGAGAGAGAGAGAGAGAGAGAGAGAGAGAGAGAGAGAGAGAGAGAGAGAGAGAGAGAGAGAGATTGAGAGAGAGGAAGGGAGTGAGAGAGAAACAGAGACAGAGAGGGTGATGATAATGATGAAGATGATGATGATGATGATGATGATGATGATGATGATGATGATGATGATGATGATGATGATGATGATGATGATGATGATGATGATGAGGAGGAGGAGGAGGAGGAGGAGGAGGAGGAGGGAGGGAGGAGGAGGAGGAGGAGGAGGAGGAGGAGGAGGAGGATGACAATAATAATAATAACAGACAGATAGATAAACAGACAGACATTCAGACAGGCAGACAAACAAAGAGATCGACAAACAGACAGACAGACACTTAGAGACAGGGGCTCAGAGAGAGAGAGGGAGTGAGGGGCGCCTCCCAACACTCCTCATATACAACCCGCGCAGCTCCCATGCTCGCGCAAAGACACTTCCAGAGCGATACACCCATGCAGCGAGCAAGAGAC
>NC_051394.1:35472419-35482419 GCF_015228065.2 Penaeus monodon
CGAAGATTTTAGCGGGAATACAAGTGAGTTTGAAAGATGCTTAACAACGTTCCCTCTGCATATCGCATCATTAGAGTCAGAAGCTGCTTAGTTCATGCACACTTGCCAGGCGAGATTCGTCTCTAGGGCGGGGAGGAATAAGGGCGAAGAGGCGGCCGGAGCGAGAATGGAGTCTAGCTTCATGTGCAATCGTAGCGACATCTCCTCAATATGTTTCTCTTGCACGTGTAGAAATCGCTTGGATACAACGTGAGAGGGACTTAAAAGTCTCAACAATTATTAATTCTTCAAGAAATCGATGGAATATGTCTTAGTGATGCGAAAATCTCCACCTCCAGTTCCTCGTCTGTGTTCTTGTCGCTGCGAATGTTTTTGTTTCCTTGTTTTTGCGGTTGTCTTAGAAAGCCATGACGATTATCATGCACGCGTTTGGATAAAGTCAAACGTTAAACAGTAGGTAAACATATGACGAGAGGGACACAGCGCATTCGTGAAAAAAATGCATATAAACAAACGGAAAGAGACAGAAACAAGATAGAAAGAACGAGTAAATCAAATCAATAAACCGGCAACAATAGCAAACAATTACGACCGAAGAGATTAACAAAAAAGGACACATCCCCCCCCCCCCTGCAAACCAAAAAAGAGAAGAGAAAAATCCAAACAACACACACTCAAAATTTTAGCGATCGTTCCAACAGACACTTTTGGCGGCTGTTAATGTTCGCTTGGCTTGTCCGCTTAGGAGGAAGATGCGAGCGGCGAATCACAGAAAAATTTCCATCTCTTGAATGGAATCAGATTGCCTGTAAGACGCTTATTTACCGGGATAATCATCGGTTATGCTCGCCTCGGGATTCGGGCGTGAGTGGGATCCAAGTTTCCGAATATTGTCGAATTTAGGAGACTTACCTATGGAAAGGTAGTGTATCTGCGGTGAGAGGCGAGGGAGAGGGGTGACAGGGAGGGGTTTGGAGGAAGGGGTGGGGAAGGGAAAAAGGGGGGGAAGAGGAGATGGGGAAAGATAGGTAGGGAGGGGATGGCAGAGGGAAGGAAACTGGAAAAAGGGGTTGGGGAGAAAAGAAAGGAGAAGAAGAGGAGAGGAGGCAGAGAAGGAAAGGGATTTGAATGAAAGAGGGAGAAAGAAGGGGAATAAAGAGAATAAGAAGAGGGAAACTGGAGAAAATAAGAGAATATAAGGAGAGAGAAGAGAGAGTGATGTGGAAGGGAGAGGGGAAAGTAGAGAAAAAGAGGGAAAAGAAAAGGAGAAAGTGGAGAAGAGAACGAAAGAGAGGGAGAGAGAGGGACAGAGAGAGGAGGGGAGGGGGAAATACATCCACTCTCGAAAATGGAAAATTGTGAGATGGAAAAGTTTATGTAACTCTTTTCGCTTACACACCTCATTGTACAGTGAGATGTTTGAAAAAGCCTTTGGGACGCGCTTTCGACACAAAAGTACAGACGCTTATGCTAATGTAGAAGGAAGCATCAGTTCACTCCGCTTATCATATCAAACTTAGAAGATAACATTTCTTTCGCTCTTTTACTTTATTTCATTCATTTAAAAGGTACATGTTAAGGCATTACATTATAGCAGTGCATTTCTAATCGAACATGTTTAATGTATTGTCTATAAATCTGGCCTGGTTATCATTATTCTTCTAAAATCGGTCTGGTTATTTTTAGTTCCAAAACTTTCCATAACTATAAATAGTCAATAACTGAATTATTTCATAAATTAATAGAAATTCATAGGCTAGTCATAGTCATTTTTAAGCAATGAATCAGGCATTTTTGTTAGGAAATGGAAATTATACGATTTTTTTTTCAAGATAAGAAATGTAAAAGTTATTGAAGCGTGGACATAGGCTTTGCTTTTTTATATATACAAATTAACGTAACAGCAAGTGACTGTACAAAATTACTCAAAAATATCAACTGTAAAATTCCTTTATCTTAATTTCCAGCATCACAGCAAATAGACCTGATTCTCTTTTCGTTAATGAAACCTAAGGCTTTAATACGTTCAAGGACAACTCTCGCTCTTCCGGACACAACCAAACAAAATTTTGAACGGTAACACCCACGCACATTTCCCTAAGGACGAAACAAATGATTTCAGTGACAGATTGGCAGGAAAATTAATTGTGTCATTTCCAGGTGTCGTCCTTTTCAGTGTCACTTGCCTCGTCTCCTTTTTTAGCAGCGGTTGATATGATATTCGTGATATGGATAAGCGCATGTCATCATATGTGAAGGAGAATGAAATGTAAGAGGAAATAAATGTATATGTATTGTAAATTGACAAGAAATAATGAGTTTCGGAGTATATTCCTAATAAGAGTAACAACAACTCGTAACAAAAGAAAGTAGATTACTCTTCTATATCAAAAAGAAGAAAAGGATAAATAGTAAACAAAAAAAAAACTTCTATTATAAGAAAAGAAGAAATAATGAAGAATAAAAAAAGAAACGGAATACATACTTAACCCCCCCCTCCCTCCCCCCTCTCGAAAAGTGATCCAAAGCAGCCATTAGTCCCAGGTAGGATCAGGTAGTTGTTCACTGATTCAGGTAAACCCGGGGAGGTCATGACTTGGGATACGGGAGGGGGGAGGAGGGGGGTGGAGGGGAGGGAAGGGAGTGACAGACCTCTCGGGAAAACACCTGCACACGCTCACCTCAAGGCTAAGGTCAAACGAGGTCAGCACTGCAGGAAAGCGGAGAGCACATAGGATGGCTGAGGACCTTTTGTTTATTTATTTTTTCCTTACTTAAGTCGGAAAAAGGTAAAGTATTGGTTGTAATGCATACTTGTTTTTTTTTATCGCTTTTCGAATATTTATTTTGTTTCTTAAAAAATATATATATGTTTACAAATTCCCCACACAATAAAATCATGGCATAGGAAATTACCTTGATTGACTCCCTGTGTATGTTGAAGATAAAAGACAGTATAATACAGTCACAGATAACAAAACACAACAACAATTACAAACAGCTGATCCGAAAGCGAAAAAATGTTACATCAAATCCAAAACCATAAAAGGCCCATTCGCCGAGAGAGAAAACATAAAACACAAAACAATGACTAAGAAATTACAAATTACAAAATCTTCCCGGTAGAAATCGGCCTTTTCTCACATTGACTCATTTAATCTCGTCAAATCTCGGTTTTATCTCCTCTTTCTACCCTCGCGTCCTAGCATCTTCGTCTTAAACTGTCATAAGAAGGTCGCTGTCACTCCGGAGCTCCCTGGGGACTTCAATGAATGGGCCTGGGGGACAAATCATGCTTTTTGTCACTGTCTGTGCCTAACGATCTTTCTGTCTGTCTGGCCGAATATCTGATAGTCTGGCCGCATGCCTCTCGGCCTGGACGTATGTGAGTCTGTCTGGCCGAGTATCTCATAGTCAGGCCATATATTAGTCTGTCTGGCTGTGTTTCAGTCTGTCTGGCTGTGTTTCAGTCTGTCTGATACGTATGTTTATCTCTGCCTGGCCGTATTTCATTCTGTCTTGCCGAATATCTGTCTGATGTATTTCAGTCTGCCTGTCCGCAAGCTTATTTGTCTGGTCGAGTATCTGATAGTCTGGCCGTATTTCAGTCTATCTAGTCGTGTTTCAGTTCGTTTGATCCGTATTTCTATCTGCATGCCCCCGTATTTCAATCTGCCTGGCCGCTAGCCTATCTGCCAGGTCGAACTTCTGATAGTCTTGCCATAAATCTGTCTATCTTTCTTCTCTGCCTATACGCATTCCTGTCTGTCTGCCAACTCTTTCGGACTCAATTTCTGTCTTCCTAACTACTCGTTTGTTTTATTGTCATTTTGCCTTTCTGCCAGCCTGCCTGTATCTCAGTTGTTTGATTTCTTAAGATTGTTGTCTGCGCGTTTACTTCTTTGCTATTTTGTTCGTAAGTCTAAGTTCTCTGCCTTGCCCGTCTCCTTTCTCTGTCAGTGTAACGCTATTCATGTATGTCCTGTTTTTTCTCTGTCTGTATTTCTTTGCTATTCATTCCTGTTATTCCGCTTATCGATTTCTCGGTTCTATCTCAGTATCTTTCTGTCTGTCTGTATGTATGTATCAATCCTGCTCTCCTTATGTCTGTACGTATGCATATGTAAAGTATCACGCATGCGTATATATACATTGTATATGCGTATAAGTAAGCATGTATGTATATATGGATGGATGGATGGATGGATGGATGGATGGATGGATGGATGGATGGATGGATAGATGGATGGATGGATGGATGGATGGATGGATGGATGGATGGATGGATGGATGGATGGATGGATGGATGTACAAATGCATGTATGTATGTATATTAGTTTGTGCCTATCTATCCATCTAATCAACTATCTGCATATCCGCTTTTCAATTTGTTTCCCTTTGTATCCTGCATGTGTCAGTTTTGATTAGGTTCTACAAATGCCTGTTCTATCACACGCAGACTATGTCTGTCTGTGTTTGTATGCCTGTATGTCTGCCTGTGTCTGTATGTCTACATATCTGTATGTCTCTCTGTGTCTGTCTGTTTCTGTCTCTCTGTGTCTGTCTGTTTCTGTCTCTCTCTCTCCCCCCCCCTCTCTCTCTCGCTCTCTCTCTCTCTCTCTCTCTCTCTCTCTCTCTCTCTCTCTCTCTCTCTCTCTCTCTCTCTCTCTCTCTCTCTCTCTCTCTCCATTAATATCGTGAAAATACCAAATAAAAAAAATATATAAAGGAAATCACAACTCTGTGAATGACTGATAAAATCTGTCACATGCCCTTGCACATTCTAAGAGAGAACTACTCTTACGCAAAATCCACCCGTTTAAAAGATGGTCTCTCGTGAAATATACCCAAGAATATATTCCCACGGCGGCAGATACCAGCCTCATCCATCATCGATATACCTCCAGTCCAAGTCCCCAGGAACAAGAGACGCCTGGAACGTCCCATTACAACGTTACAATGACGATTGGCGTTCGAGCTCACGGGATTTACCTTCAAAGCTCACTTCCGGGGGAAATGAAAGCTATTCATTCCAGGAAATTAAAGGCAGACAATGGCCTCAAAGGCGTCAGACAATGCTTTGGAAATTTCTCTTTGTGCTCGCCTTTTCCCCGGCCACAATGGGTGACCGCCAGCTCGTAGAGTCTGACCTATGATGACCTCGGGGATAATCCAGACGGTGTGGTCACCCGTGGCGCCA
Source organism: Penaeus monodon (assembly GCF_015228065.2). Classification (NCBI taxonomy): domain Eukaryota; kingdom Metazoa; phylum Arthropoda; class Malacostraca; order Decapoda; family Penaeidae; genus Penaeus; species Penaeus monodon. Next base: position 35,477,620 of record NC_051394.1, read on the forward strand.
CGCTGTCTGGCCTGTCTGGTCGTAATGACGGTATTTCCCCTGACCGTGGTGTATAGTTTAATTTTCTATCTTTGTTATGAATATGAAGCATACTATATTGGTTTTATCTGATGAATATATTATGCTTTCCACGAAGATGTGAATTATTTACAAGATAATGGTCTTTTGAGAAGTTTTCATCTCTGCAGTGTGACAAAGTCACGTAATAAATTGAAACATCATCTGTCAACACTGCCGCATGATGGCGCCAAGCTGTCTGGCAAGTCAAAGTGACGTAATCGGTGAACTGACCTAGCATGACCTATTACCCAAGAGATGTGCCCGGGCATTACTTCACTAATTATGAATATTGCTTGAATTTCTGACATGACATATTAACTCCAAACTATATCTGCGTTTAGGCAAGGTCAAATTTACACCTAACGATTATTTACTTGCACATAATTCAGTCATCCGAATAGATATTTCTTTGTTTTGATCAGACCAATTATACTGAACATAATATAAAGGAACGTACATACATCAACGCCCATAATGAGAGAAACGACTTTAGAATTCGAAATAACGTTAAAAGAAATCACACTATATAAAACAGTGACGGACATCTGTCAACACTGCGTAGGCGCCAAGCAGTCTGCCAGCCCTTGCTCTAATAACCTAAACTTGACCCAGACATGACCTAACTTGACCTAAGTAACTGCACTGGCTAGGGATTCCCCATCAGGACAGACCGTGCTGTAGGTGGCGATGCGTTTCATCTGTGCTCTAATTCGTAATTTTTGTGTAAAGGGAGTTGATATAAGGGAATAACTTTCAATAAGTAAAATGAAGATTATGATACAGATAACCGAACCTATCATTTTTAGTATTGGCTACTGGTGAATATTATTCAGTTGCAGATCTCTATGCATTCATGATATACACAATTTCATATACATCAACATATGTATACACCTAACCCAAAATGAATCTGCCGTAATAGATAATGTAATACTTTTTAAAAACGTATAAACGAAAGAAGTGACGAGTATCTGGCAACATTACACAGGCGCCAAGCTGTCTGCCAGCACCCGATCTGATAACCATAAGGTGACCCAGACATGACCTAGCATGACCTAAGCAGTCACACGAGCTAGGGATTCCCCCTTCATGGCGGCCTTGCCAGGCAACATATTTTGTTGTTAACAATTTATTATTTGTAACTGTTACTTTCTTGGACAGTGAATTTGTGTGTTGCATTCAATGCCAAAAAGAAATAAAAAAGAATCGTCTAATATCAATAAAAGAAAATATTGAAATTAAGATAGAAAAACATAAATTCATTTGCAAAATAATGTGATGATTTAATTACATTACCATAGTCGTAACCAATATTGACCCAGACATGACCTAGAATGCCACGTGGCTTCGGGCGAGGACACACGGTGGAATGCCCTCACGTCACAGTGGGTTGTTGAGTGCCACCTCCACGTTTCCTCAAGATTCTCTCATAATGCAAGACAGATACGATTATGAATTCTAAGAACTTGTCAGATGTGAATATTTCCCTCCAGGTCATAATACCAAACAAATATTCGAAGAAATTAACATTCATAGATATTTAAAAAAATAAATAAGAGTCTTGATAGCTATATGTCAACAGTGTCGTGGCGCCAAGCTGTCTGGCAGGTCCATGTAAGATAACCTTGCTATGACCTCCGTGTGACCAATTATGACCTAAGCGCCGACACGCGTGGGGAATTCCCTCTCTGTGACGGGAGGACGTCGATTTTATTCTTGATTTCTTCATCCGTAATCCAGACTTTTCTCGTCAGTTACTCTAATTACATGACAAGAAAATGGCCTCCATGGTGTTGGGATTATTTTAATGGTTTCTTTTTCAAATGTCTGATATATTTCTTAAATAAAGCCATATATGGTTACTGTATTGTTTTCTTCGTAAATAATATGTAAGACATACAATTCTAATCTACCATATCTCAGTTGTAGTTGGCAAACAACAAGAAAATCAGGAAATGGCACATTTTGTAGCCATATAGCAGAATATACCATATACTGACAATATCATATCAAAATGAGTGACAGCCATCTGCCAACACTATGGTGGCGCCACGCTGTCTGCCACGTCTGCTAAGTATCGTAACCGGTCATGACCCAGACATGACCTAATGTAACCTAAAACAAGTGGGGAGTCTGTGCCGGTTTATGGCTGCTTGACCCTTCATTCAATTACTGCCAAATATAGCCGGCGAGTATCCTTTCAAGCAGACCAATATCTCTATAATTATCAACTAACCTAGTTTGCAATGTTCGAACAGATATTCCAGCTTCCTAATCTATACTTTTTCCCACTTCTGTGATATTAGATCACGTCTTCACCAATTCAGTTTATTTCTTTTGATGGTATGGAGTGCGTATCATGTATGAATATTAAATAAACATTTTGAAAAAAGTGGACAGCATTATCCCACGAAAAATCAATAACAGGTTGCAAAGTACTTCACCCTTGACATCTTTGACAAATTCAATAGCTGATATGAGATTGAAGAATGCCCAGCTTATTTCATTTACTTAGGTGGATGTATGCGTATATATGTTATTCTGTTCCTATCAAGTAGAGAATTATTGTGCGTGCATAGATGCAATTACGAATTTCTGCATGCAAACATCTATCTGCATGCGAGCGTGCATGCATAATTACATATCTATCTGTGCATGAACATAGATAGTTCCGGATACCCCCCTCCCCCATTGCAAACACCAACTCGTGATTTACCAGAGCGTATTGATTGGGAATATTGATAATTTCCAATACCATGAGAACTTGAACTCAATATTGGAACAGGATTTCTTTGTCCCCTGTGTGACATTGTTCCAATACAGGGAAAAGATTTAGTGGTCAGACCTCATGATTGCAATGATAAATGTTGTGTGTGTTGATTGCATGTGATTTGTACATACTGCGTTTTTTAACAGGAGTGTGATTTGTAGACTAATAAAGTACAATAAAATACAAATGAACGTTGGAGATTTTAACGAACGCTAATTTTTCTTCCCCCTTCGAAATGCGCGTTCAATAGCAGCGTGTGTTTTCAGTCCCGGTGTTTACTGCGCGTTTCGTATCATTCACCATCGTGGAGTATAAAAGGGGCCAGTTTCGCTTTTACGTCAGATTGTGATTTAGATTCTCTTTGTTATCGTAAATGAAGGAAAGTATAGATAAAAAACAGGGAACAAGCTTAATCGGAAATCTACATGAATGTTAAGCAAGTGATAAGGTTTTAATCGGTTTCCACATCTTTACCCACCCACGCACTTTGTCCTCACCCCCCTCTTCTTCCCCCATATTTCTGACCCCCCCCCCCCTCTTCTTCCCTACGTCCTCCTTCCTCTCTCTTCTTATCCCTCCCCCCTCCCCCAACCCCCTCTCGTGTACATCCTGTGGTTCCCATGGTTGAGCAGAAGACACACACACACACACGCACACAAACACACCTCCAGCCTCCTCCCTTCCCTCACCCCTACCGTCCTCCCCCACCACACCCCCGCCATGTCTCATCAATCGTCCGCGTTGGGAATAATGGGGCGAAAATCTGATTCTTGGGCTCGGCGGGCACCCTATTACTCCCCCGCTGCGTCAGTCTCACCTGGGCACAGTCTCCCTAAACCGCTTGCCCCTCCCTCTCTCTCTACCCCCCCCCCCCTCTCTCTCTCTCTCTCTCTCTCTCTCTCTCTCTCTCTCTCTCTCTCTCTCTCTCTCTCTCTCTCTCTCTCTCTCTCTCTCTCTCTCTCTCTCTCTCTCTCTCTCTCTCTCTCTCTCTTTCCCAGTACCCCACGGCTCTCCTTTTCCTTCCCTCCGCTCTCCCCCCCTCCTCCTCCTTCCCCCTGATATGCGGCTCAACCTCCGCCCCCCCTTTCTTCCTCCTCCCCCTCCCGTCTTGGCCCTCCTTCCTCACACCTTGGCCTTTTTCTTGTCATAACTATGACGCCTCCTCCTCATCTTCCGCCTCCTCCTCATCTTCCGCCTCCTCCTCATCTTCCACCTCCTCCTTCTCCCCTCCCCCCACCCTACCCACCACCATCGTTCACCCTCTTCCAAATACGCTTGCAAATATTTTTTCTAATGTCTGCAATGTACTCATGCCGCATGACAATAAAAAATCTGTATATTTGCAAAATTCAGTGCGAGTCACTGTATTTTAAAAGATTTTAAAAATTGTAATACGTGATATGCTCTGCACTACTCTTGTCTCCCCGTTTTAGATCAAATATATAAAAAAGGGATGTTCAAAGAAAGAAACAAGAAAGCATTAATACATCGGGTTCCCTACGAAGCAAATGTCAATCTTTAAACCCGATTAACCACAAAGACAGAAAATGGGCAAAAGGCAGCATAGGCCTTATAGTCTTTTTTCTCCATTGTACGAGTCTGCCCTTCCGTCTCTCTTTATGTCCTGATCTCCCATACTTTTCTTAAGCCAGGTTAACCCCATAGGGCGACCTATGTTGACCTGACCTGCGCCCCCCGGTGACCCGACACTCCCAGTAGTTGGGGGTGGGCCACTGTGAACTATCAATTATGACCTATCAGATTCGTGGCTGGGAAATGCTGGTTTAACCCGTAAAAAACTTGGTTTTCATTTAGATCAACGAAAAGCAGATATTAAATTGCAAGATATTCGTCAGTCAATTGCTGACCACAATAAAACGAAACATTCATCAACTCGTTAGTCAAAAAGGGAAAACCGAAATCCTCATCTGCACCGAAAACGAGGTCAGTTGACCCCGCTTTCATGGTCG
>NC_051394.1:35514919-35544919 GCF_015228065.2 Penaeus monodon
AAAGAGGAAAAAAACAAAAGGGGGGGGCCCAAAGGGAAATGATTTAAAAAGGAAGGGAAAAATGGGAAGGGAAAAAAGAGTGAGGGAGAAGAAGGAAGGAGGAAAAAAAACGAGGATAGAAGAGGGAAAAAAAGGAGCTAAAGGGGGGGATAGAGGTAATGCAGCCCCCGGGGAAATAATGGGGGGACAATACGCTTTCTGGAATTGGGGCATTTTTTTAGTTCTTTTTTTAAAACCCTTTTGGCTTTTCGAACGGGCGCCAAGGGGAGAGGAAACGAGCGAAAGGGCTGCGGACGGTTTTTTCACTGTGGGGGAGGATTTGGGCCGGGGGAAGGGTTTTTGGAGTAGCGGGGGAAAATTTTAATTTTTTATTTTTTTTCATGAGCGCGGGCCTAAGTGTAAATTAAAAATTTTGATATATAAAGGGAGGAAGGGTTTCTGCGATGATCTGCGGGGCGCTATTTTTTGGCTATGTCATCTCGGTTCGGGGCCCCCGAAACTTTTGTGGCGCGTCCAAAGGGCCCGAGTGCGAGAGCCAAAAAACCCGATGCGGGCAAAAAAAGCCCAAATCTTCAGAAATTTGGGGTCGCCGGACCCCGGGATTGAGAAGTGCAAAGTCCCTTTTTTCGGTCTGTACACTTGGTATTGGGCCCATTCAATAGGACTGATTGGGCCCAGGTTGGGCATTTGAGCAGGGCCCTGACAAGGGGCAAAGGGGAGGGCCCGCCGGCGCCCCCGAGAAACGCCCCCCGCCCCCCCGGGCCCCAAAAAGAAAATTTCGCGGGCCCCGGGGTGCGGGAGAAAAAAACTTTGTTCTGGGACATCGGCCCTTTTAAAAAATAAAAACTTTGCATACGCGTGAGGGGTGAAAACGGCCCCCCCCGTGAAACCAAAAAAGAATCCAGAGGATCTCCCCAAAACCCCTCCTCACCCCCCTTTGGGGAAACCATCTGAGTACGAGGGCGTATCCTTGCAACGAGGTAAAGGGGAGGAGGGGGGGGGAAGGGGAAAAGGAGGGGAGGTGGGGGGGGGGGGAAGGGGGAAATGGGGCAATACTTTTCCCCCCGGGGAAGGGGGGGTTTCTAAGGGGGATTTCACACGGCCAAGGGGGAAATTTAAGGGGGCAGTTGACTGTGAAAAAAGAAGCAGGAGAGGGAAAAGGACAGCGGCGAGGGAAAACCCGAAACTTTATTTAATTAAAAAGAAACGAACAAAACAAAAACGATAAAATACCCTGCGCGCATTTTAATTTTGTACGCTTAGGTAAAATTGCAACAATTGTTAAAAATATCAAAGATATTACTTTAAAACACATATTTCTATCTTATATACCCCCAAATCATACTTTACATATATATATGTGTGTGTGTGTGTGTGTGTGTGTGTGTGTGTGTGTGTGTGTGTGGGTGTGTGTTTACAATACATGCATATATAGATATATGTGCATACATCTCTCTATCTGTATATCTGTGTATATAAATGTATGTACATATATATACATATATGTATACATATACATGCATACATACATATGTATATACAAACACACACGCACAAAACACACACACACACACACACAACACACACACACACACCCCACACACACACACAAAAACACCAAAACACACACACACACACACACACACACACACACACACACACACACACACACACACATATACATACTAATAATATATATTATATATATATATATATATATATATATATATATATATATATATTCTCCAGTGCTCTGTCTTACGACAGGTCCTTCTTTGGCATCCTATTGCTCCATAACACTCTATACACCCCTTTTAAACGGGACTGAGGCCATTTCCTGATATGTCTGCCACAAATACAAGGGAAAGATCAGTCGGGGTGAACCCTTCTCTAGAAGATTTGCCAGCAAAGGCTAGAGCCCCCCCCTACCCTTATTTCTGTTTATCCGACAGATGGAACCTTGACAGGTGTCCATTCTGGCCCAAAGTGGACCTGGGAGCAGTAGTGGCTAAGAGAAGGCTCCATATTCCTCAGGAGCAGAACCCCACAATCGGATGCAGTTTATACTCTTACCCAAGATACACACACACACACACATATATAAAAACACTATAGAAAATTTGGAGAGATAACCAGTAGATTTGTGTATATATGGATATATATTAATATATTTTAAAAAATATATTTATATAAAAATATAATATTAATATAATATATAAGATAATAATATATATTATAAACTATAAAATATTTATATAATATAAAATATATTAATTTTTAAAATATAAAATTAATATATATTTAACATATTAAAAATAATATATAAAAAAAATTATAATTAAATAAAAAAATAATAAATATATTAAAATATAAAAAAAGTACAAAACAATTTTTTAGAAATATATAATATATAATCTATTATATATATAAATAATATATAATATTATATATAATAAAAAATAAAATATTATATTTATAATAATATATTATATATATAAAATATTTATTATATATATATTAAAATATATATATATATATAATATATATATATAAATTCTTTTTTTACAACATATACTATTTTGGGGTACTTTTGTGTGTTTTGTGTGTGTTGTTGTTAGTGTGTGTGTGTGTGGTGTGTGGGTGTGTGTGTGTTTGTGTGTGGGTTTTGTGTGTGTGTATTTTAAATTATATGTAAATATATAAATATATATAAAATATATATATATAATAATTTATATATATATTAATATATTATTTTTATATAATTGTGGGTGTGTGGTTGTGGGGGGTGTGTTTGTAATTTTAAAAAATATTATATATAATATATATAATATTTTATATATAAAAATATAATATATATATTAATAATTTTGTGGTGTGTGTTGTGTGTGTGTGTGTGTTTGTGGTGTTTTGGGGTGGGGGTTTTGGGTGTGTATTTAAAATGTAAATAAAATATTATATTATATATATATATATATATATATATATATATATAATATATTTTTATATATACAGCCTAAAAAATATATAGATATGAACATACAAAAAAAAAAAGAAAAGAAAAAAAAAAAAAAAAAAAAAAAAAAAAAAAAAAAAAAAATTAAATAAAGATATATATATATATATATATATATATTATCCCTTTTATTATATATATATATATATAATATTATAATGTGTGTGTTGGTTGTGTTTGTGTGTGTGTGTGTGTGTGTGTGTGTGTGTGTGTGTTGTGTGTGTGTGTGTTGTGTGTGTGTGTGTGTGTTGTGTTGTGTTAAACATAAAAAAAAAAAAAAAAAAAAAAAAAAAAAATATATATATATTAATATATTTAAATATATAATAGTATATATATATATAATATATAAATAATTATAGTATGTATAATATATGTGTGTGTGTGGTGTGTGCGGTGGTGTGTGTGTGTGGTGTTGTAATTGTGTGTGTGATATTATATATATATGTTATATTAATATATATATAATATAATATATACATAATATATATAAAATATATATAAAATATATATATATATAATTAATATATAATAAAATATATTTATACATATGCAAACACACGCACACACGCACTAAAAACACACACACACACACACACCCCACACACACACACACAACACACACACACACACACCCCACACACACACCAAAAATAAACAAAATATATAATAATATATATTATATATATAAAATTTAATATAACCCCACCACCACACACAACACCACAAACCCAAAACACACACACACAACACCCAAAAATATTTATATAATATTATATATATATATAAAAATATGTATATATATATAATTTTATATATATATATTTTATAATTATTATATAATATATATATGTTATATATTTATAATAATATATATATAATAGTGAAAATAGTATATATAATGATAGATAGATACTACATAAATATATTATATTTATATATATATTATATATATATATATATAATATATTAATTATATATATAAATAATATATATATATAATATAATATATATATATATATATATATTATACACATAATTTGTATATATATATATATATATATTATAATAAATATATATATATTAAAAAAATTAATATAATAATATTATATAATATATATATATATATAATATTTTATTAATTATATATATATATATAATATAGTTTATATTAGTTTATTAATACATATATTATATATATATATATATATATATATAATTAATTTTATATATATATATATATATATTTTAATATATATATATAATATATATTTAATTTGTTTGGTTGTGTTTTGGGTTTTGGGGGTTGTGATATATAATTAATTAAAAATAATATAATAATAATAATTATATAATATATAAAATTAATAATAGTATATTATTTTAATATGTATTTTAAAAAAATTATAATAAAAAATAATAATAAATATAAAAAAATAATAATAATAAAAATAATAATAATTAATAATAATGATAAAAATGATAATAATAATAATGATAATAACAATACTAACGATAATCATATTCATATATATGATGATAATAATTAAGCTAATAAATGATGATAGTAGTTAGAACAATTATTATACTAATAATACTAATGACATTGGTGATAATGATAAGGAAATGATAATAGTAATTATAATGATAATAATGATGATCAGGATATTAATTATAATAATAACAATGAAGTAGAAGAAAAAAAATAGTAATAGTAATAACAATTATGATAAGAATGATGATGATAATTGTTATCTTTGTTATTATTATCATAACTATTATTACTATTATTATTACTATTATTATTATTATTATTATTATTATTATTATTATTATTATTATTATTATTATTATTATTATTATTATTATCATTATTATTATTATTATTATTATTATTATTATTATTATTATTATTATTATTATTATCATTATTATTATCATTATTATTATTATCATAATAATAATAATCATAATAACACTATTAATCATAATAATAATAATAATAATAATAATAATAATAATAATAATGATAATAATAATAATAATAATAATAATAATAATAATAATAATAATATTAATAACTGTAATAATAATAATAAAGCTGATTAATGATGATGATAATAACAATGATTATAATTATTAATGATGATAATTGTTGTTATTATTATCATTATTGTTATTGTTTTTGTTATCATTATTAGGATCATTGTTGTTCTTGTTTTCACTATTATTATTATTTTTGCTTTTATTATTAATATTGTTTTTATTATCATTATTATTATTATTATTATTATTATTATTATTATTATTATCATTATTATTATTATCATTATTATTATCATTATTATTGTTACCGTTATTATTATTATTATTATCATTATTATTATTATTATTATTACTATTATTATTGTTATTATTATTATTATTATCATTAATACTATTATATTAATAATGATAATAATAAAAATAATAATAATAATAATAATAATAATACTGGTAATTATTATTATTACTATTATTATTATTATTATTATTATTATTAGTATTTTTACTACTACTATTATTATTATTGTCGTTGTTATTATTATTATTATTATTATTGTTATTATTATTATTATTATTATTATTATTATTATCATTATTATTATTATTATTATTATTATTATTATTATTAAAATTATCGTTATTGTTTCTTTAATTATTATTATTGATATTAACATTATAACTAATAATAATTAAGAAATACAAAAATAAAAATAATCTATGATAATATGATAAAAATAATTTACTTTTAATTTTTATTACATTATTATTTTTTACAAATATATCTTATTTTTCATCCTTTTTTTATTATTATTTTTATTATTACTATTAATATAATCATAATTATTTTTTTTTTATTTTATCATCATTATTATTTATTAAGAAATTATTATTAAAATTTTCTAATTATTAATTATTATTTTTTGTTGTTATTTTATTATTATTATTATTATTTTTATTATACTTTATATTTTTATCATTTTATCTCATTATTATCATTATTATATTAGAGTATAGTATAGTATAATTTTATTCATTTTTTTAAATATTACTTTTTTTTTTTTTTTATCATCACCCATTATTGTTAGTGTTATCTTTAATTTTTTTTATTACTATTATTATCACACATCTTTTTTTTATATTTTTGTCATATTTTTTAAAATTTTTAAATAAATTCCTTTTGGGATATCAAAAAAAAATTTTTTAAAAAAATCATCCTATTATTATTATTAACATTTTTATTATTATTATTTTATTATTTTTTTTTTGTTATTTTATTATTATTTTTATATTATTATTATATTATTTTTTATTATTATTGCTTTTTTTTTTTTATTATTACATTATTTGTTTATTATTTGTATTCTATTATTATTGTTTTTTTATTATCACATTATCGTTTTTTTATTTATTATCAAAAATATCATTAAAATAATAATAATAAAAATTTATTATTATTATCTTTATCTTTTATTATTTTTTTGTTTACATTTTATTATTATTATTATTATCATTGTTATTAAAATCTTAATTTTTTTATTAGTTAATCATTGTTACTATTATTATCTGAATCCTATTATACATATTATTATTATTATTATTATTATTATTATTATTATTATCATTATTGTTATCCTTTATATTGTTTTTTTTTATTTATTATTATTTTTACTTTTGTATTTTTTGTTGTTTTTTGTTTCTTTTATTTTTTTTTTTTTATCATCATTATCATTTTTTATTGTCATTACTATTATATTTATGATCATTATCTTTTATTATTAATAATATAATCATATTATTATTATTACCATAATTAGTAGTAGTAATAGTATAGTTTTCTTTTTTCTTAATCATTATTGATATCATCTATATTTATAATATTAATATTTTTATTGTAGTTATTATTTTTATCGTCATTATGATTATTATCATTATTAGTGATATTGTTAATTTTATTAATGTTGTTGTTTTCATTAATGCTATTGTTATATTTTTTTTTAATTTTTTTTTTTATTTTTATTATTATTATTTTTATTATTTTTTTTTTTCTACTACTACTACTACTACTTTTTTTATTATTATTATTATCATTATCATCATCATCATCATCATTGTTATCATTATCATTTTCATTATTATCTTATTTTATTTTATTAATTATTTTATTATTATTATTATTACTATTATTTTTTATTTTTATTATTATTAGTATTATTATTTATTTTTATTATTATTATTATTATCATCATCAACATTATCATCATCATTATTATCATTATCGTTATCATTACTGTTGTTGTTGTTGTTTGTGGTCATTTTATTATTGATATTATTATTGATAATATTATTATTATTATCATTATCATCATTTATACTATTATTGCTATTATTAATTATTATTACTATTTTCATATTTTTCATTATCATTATTAGAATCATCATTACTATCACTAATTATTTTTTACTTAATCATTACTACTGCTATTATTACTATTCTTTATTCTTTATTATAGTTATTGGTATCATTATTATCGATATTATCATTATTATTATTATTATTATTATTTTTATTATTATTATTATTATTATTATTATTATTATTATTATCATTATCATCCTCATTATTTTTTTGTTGTTTTTGTTGTTGTTGTTTTTTAAAATATTATCATTGTGAAAATATTTTTTTTAAATCATTGATTTTTTATTATTATTATTATTTTTTTATTATTATTATTTTTTTATTTTATATTTTATTTTATTATTATTATCATTTTTATTATTATTGTTATATTTTTTTAAAACTCCCACTTGTTTAATATTTTTTCTCAATATAAATTTTTGTTAAATTATTATTTCTTTTTTTTTTTACTACATTACTTTTTTTAAATTTATATTATTATATCACATTATTTTTATCATTCTTTTTTTTTTTTATATTTTTATTAATATTTTTATTATTATTATTTTTTATTTTATTTTATTATTATTGTTTTTATTATTATTATTATTTTACTTTTATTTTTATTATTTTATTATTATTTTATTATTATTATTATCATTATTAGTCCTGGCATCATTTTGTTACTGTTATTTTAATATCATCATAATTATTGCTATCATTATTCTTATTATCACCACTATTATTATTGTTATTGTTATTATATTGTTATTATAGTTATCATTATTATCGTTATCATTATTAGTAATCGTAGTAATAATGATAATATAATCTTCACATTCATTGATAATATTATCATTAATATTATGATCATTATTATTATTATTAATCTCATCTTTATTATTATTATTATTATTATTATTATTATTTTATTGTTTTATTATTTTATATTATTATTATTATTACTGTTATTATTTTATCATTATATCATTATTTTTATTATTATATTATTTTTATTATTATTATCATTATTTTTTTATTATTTTATTATTTTTAAATTTTTATTATTATCATTTTTATTTTATTATTATTTAATAATAATAATTATTATTATTATTATTGCTGTTGTTGTTGTTTTTATTATCATTATTATCATATTTATTATAATCATCTTTATTTATCATTTCTTATCATTACATTACGGTATCATTTCATTTAATGAAAATAATCACATTATTTTATCTTATCATTTATTTTTTTTATTTATTTATTACTATTATCATTATTTTTTATCTTATTATTTTTTATTATTATCATTATTACATTTAATTATTATTTTTTTATTATTATTTATTATTTTTTAATTTTTATATTATTTATTATTAATTTATTACATTACTTTAAATACATTATTATTTCTATTATCATAATCATTTCTTACTATAATCTTTATCATATTATTATTATCATTATTATCAATATTATTATCATTATTGCTCTCATTACCACGAATAGTACTGATATCTTTTGTTTTTTATTGATCACCATCACTATTTCAACCGCTCTGTCTTTTATTATCATCCTTCATAGCTATGCCACTGTTATTTGTATCAATATTATGCCATTGTTGCTCTTTTTTTTTTTTTTTTTTTTTTTCTTCTTCTTTTTTTTGTTATTGCGTTTTGGTGTTTCTCTCGTTAACTCCATATTGTTCTATTATCATTAGAAATACTTCAATTATCTCTCTCTCTATCTATCTATCTATCTATCTATCTATCTATTTATCTATCTGTTTATCTGTCTATCTATTTTACTATTTTCAACTATCTATTTCAAAATTCTATCTATCTACCTATTTATCTATCTAACAATTTATCTATCTATCACTTTTAATCTCTCTCACTCTCTCCCACTCTCCCACTCTCCCACTCTCCCTCCCACTCTCTCTCTCTCTCTCTCTCTCTCTCTCTCTCTCTCTCACTCTTTCTCTCTCTCTTTCTCTCTCTCATTTTCTCTCTTTCATTTTCTCTCTCTCTCTCTTCTCTTCTCTTCTCTCTATCTATCTCTCTATCTATCTATTCTCTCTATCTCTTTCTCCCTTGCATAGAAAAGTTATTCACTCCCGTGAGTCCAAAAAAGGTAAACTGATTAAATGAAAAAAACGTAAATAAACAAATGAACGGCGGCGAGCGAGAGATTCCCTCAAGTCAGCCAATAAAACTAAACCGATTAACAGTGCGCCATCGACTGGAGGGAGGGAGCAGCCCTTCTTTGCCCTCGTTCTCAAGGGACGAAATACGTATTATATTCGAGTATTGACTTTTAACTTGAAGAATAAAGTCTACACTTCTGCGTAGGTTCCGGCTAATATTTCCAGCACTGACATCACTACTTCCAGCTAGTGCTTTCAGTACTACCAGCACTATTTCCAGCTGACCTTTCCGGCATTGCCATCCTACTTCCAGCTAATATTTCCAGCATTACCAACACTTCTTCTACCTAACCTTTCCAGTGCTGCTGCTTCAGTTTCCAGCACTGCCACCACTACTCCCATCTAATATTTCCATCACTGCCAACAAGACTTCCAGCTAATATTTCCAGCATTGCCAACACTACCCCCACCTAACGTTTCCAACACTGCCACCACCACCCCCCACCCCCTCCTCCTCGGCCAGGGTTGGACCTCATCATTAGAGACCCGTTTGTTACACATAATGGGATTAAGCCGGCCAGGAGAGGGTCATAAACGCACAGGCACCGGGACGACCTTCGTTGCCCCTCCCCCCCCCTTTCTCTCATCTCTTCTCCTCTCCTCTCTTTTCTCATCGCTTCTCTTTTCTCCTCTCCTCTCCCCTCTCCTCTCCTCTCTCCTCTCCTTTCCTCTCTTCTCTCCTCTTCTCTCTTCTCCTCTCTTCTTTCCTCTTCTCTCTTCTCCTCTTCCTTCCTCTCTCCTTTTTTCTCCTCCTCTCTCCCTCCTCTCCTCTCGCCTCTTCCCCCGCAAGACACAATCTATGCACACCTTCTCGGTCTCACTCTGCCTGTTGGTTTCGCTGTCGCTGTTTCTCTCGCTTTGAGTTTAAGAGTAACATTTTTCTTCCTTTTTTTCTCTTTCTTTCTCTGTCCTTTCTCTCTTCTATATTATTATATTTTCCATATGCACAACACACAACACAAACACACCCCACACCAATATATATATATATATTTTATTATTATATTATAATATATATATATTTATATTATATTATTATAATTTTTAAATTATTTTTTTTTTTTTTTTTTTTTTTAGGGTAGTTTTCTTTTCAGCCGCCGTGTCACAGCATGATACTTTAATTTTATGTTTATTAAATATATATATAATATTATAATATATATATATATTATTATTATATATATTTTAATAATAGATAGATGATAGAAAAGTAGATAGCTTAATATATAATATCCTGTGTGTGTGGTGTGTGTGTGTTTTTTATTTGTATTAGTATTTTTGGTGGTGTTTGTGTTATACATGTAATAAGAAACATGTGCATGTTGTACTATCCCATATTAGTGTTTTGCGTGCCCGGGGTGTGCATATAAATATATAATATATTTATGAATATATATAAAATATATTTATATTATATAATATATATATATTTTCTGGTTGGTGGTGAAATGTGGTGTGTGTGTGTGTGTGGTGTGTGTGGTGTTGGTGTTGTGTGTGTGTGTGTGTTGTGTGTGTGTGTGTTGTCTTATGTCTCGTTGTGCAATAAAATTTTTACTTTCACAGTCGTTGTGATTATCCTCTTGTGATATCATAATTATATGTTATCATTATCATTATCGTAATCAGTATCGTTATTATCATCACTGCAGTGTTGATCCTTTAATCAAGGAGTTAATCTAGACTTTCTACGCTACATAAATAATGTAAAAAAAATAAGCCTTAATAAATGTAATTACACACAAAAGCTAACATCAACAAACGTCTCATATCACACCTAAAAAGCCACAACACGCTACCAAGACAGACTTACATCCCTGTACATTCATTTCTCAAAGGCAACTAGACAAGGGCACTACACCCCTCACCTATTTCCTTCTGAACCAAAATAATGGTCGCACAGTTCAGAACAGCCTCACAACAGCACACGGGGAATTCACAAGGTTCTTTACAGACTTCTGATAACCAGATTACCGAGAGTTATTCTGTCATAAAGGCTTAGCAGGTCCTTAAAAAAGGGGGAAGGTTTCTCACAAGGTTAATGCCTGACATCGGAAACCTAAAGTCATATTATTATTCTCTATATCACGTTTTTTGAGGATAGTGTGATAAAATCATCCAGTCGGGTTCCTTCATCCGGAATTAGCCATTAAAATATTTCTTTTGTTTGCAAGTTCGCGAATTTTTTTGAAGATTAGAGGATTTAGAAAGATGTATTGCACACTTTCAACCATAGACTTGAGAAAAGAATAAAAAAAAGAACTTCGAAAAATGGATGCCCCAGATTTTTTGTCGCGAAAAATATTCTTTTGTTATGAAAAAAGGTATTTTTAAAATGTCGGGGAGGACAGCCGTAGTGTTTGGGTAGTTAAACTTTTGTAGTAAATTTTTAAAAGAAAAAAATATATAACATACTCATATCATTTTTAATATATATATATATAATATAAAATATATATATATATATATATATATATATTAATATTTTTATATATATATATAATTTATATATATATATATTATTATATTATATATTTTTTAATTTTTTTGTCGTGTGTATGTTTTGTATATTTTTATAATTATTATTTTATATTTTTATTATATATATTACATTATTATATGTTAATTGTGTGGTGTGGGGGTTTGTGTGTGTGTGTGGTGTTGTGTGTGTGTGTGGTGTTGTGGGTGGTGTGTTTTTTGTGTTATCTGTATACATGAACTGTGTATGTATGTTTTATCTATATTATGTTTCGTGTCCGGGGTTGCTGTTGTGTTTTATATTATATAATAATATATATATTATATATATATATATATATATTATAATATATATATATATTACATTATTATATTTATATATATATATATTTTATATATATATTCTGTAAAATTATATTATATTATTTATATATATATTTTGTTGTTTGTTGTGTGTGTGTGTGTGTGTGTGCGTGTGTTTGGGTATGTGTGAGTATGTATACATGTGCACACACACATACACTTATGCAAATTCCTTATTTCTAATTTAGCATAGAATAACTAGCTATAAGTTGCCGTCAGGAAGAACAAAAATAACTTTATCAAAACAAAAAGAAAACAAAAATTGACAGAAAAAAAGTAGGGAGAGAGAGAACAAAATACACAGCTATTAGATGCGTGTCAGCAGGGCCCAAGGCTCCCCCGAACGTGAAATTTATGACCGGGATGAAAACTGGAGTGTCGTGAGCCCCGGACGGTCCACCTTGAGGTTCTCCTTACACACCTGGCGCCCCCCCCCCCCAACGTCTCACTTCTCTCCGCTCTTGCTGTAGCCCCCTCCCTCCCCCGCCCGCGAGAGCCGCCCCCGCTGCCCTCTACCCCCTCGCGCCCCACACAAAACCCCGGCGACTCCCCCTTGACACCAAGCAAGAAGCACATTACAGTCGTCCTCACAAAGTTCTTCCAAGACATTTTTTGGGCTCCCATTGAGACCGAAAGCCACGAGCTTCCGGGGATTAACAAGGTGTAAAGCAAACTTGTCCCCAAAAACGAATGTCAATAAAGGGGAAAAAGCGGGGAACGGAGGGACACGAGAAGCACAGAATGGCCGCCGAACTCGCGTACAAAGCCTGTGGGTAAAGCAGAAGAAAGAGGGACCCATAAAACCTAAGGAGTCGAGGCTCGAAAAAAACGGCGTAAAGAAGAAAACTTTCTTGGTGCTTGTGCTCTCCCTGTTCATTCTGTTCACTGTTCTTCCCGAAGGCGAGGTCGCAGGGGCGTTCATCTGCGACAACGAGGAGAGATGGAGTGCTGAGTTTCTCCTTTGTCTTTCTGAATATTTTCTTTCTCTTTTTTCTTTTCTTCTTTCACTGCCATTCTTCTGCATTGATTTTTTCCCTTTTCTTCTATTCATGTCTTATTTATCATATCAGTGATTTTTTTTCCTCGGCTGCCACAATCAATCTGAAAAAAAAGAAAACAAGAAAAGAGAGAGGTATATAGATGTAGGTATATACAGATTATATATGAATTTGTGTGATCATATTTAGAAAAAAAATACATTAACTTGTCTATGATAATCATTATTATCTTGTTTAAATGTTCCTGCTATTCTCAAGACAACAAAACATCTTACTCCAATCTTCGTCATTATCAATCTTCAATTATTTCCCTCACCTTATGTAAGAAATTGATTGTTGGAAATGTACAAAGAGAAATCGTACATGTACTAATTCTGTCGACTATTTAATCTTTTCGTTTTTTTCATATTGCTTTGTGTATTGATGTACAGTTCCTGAAGGAGTAATATTTCCAATCCTCTTTGGTTATGCAATCCGTCAATATAATTTCTCCTTGCATCCAAAATGTCTTATTGTTAATAGCTCTGAATAGGTAGTGTGTGCGCCTGAGTTCTTATTCATCGAAAGCTTTGGCCGCTTTCGAATATTTCTTTCAAGCGACAAAAGAAAAACAACAAAAAAAAAGAGTCGATTCTTTTATCCCGACCTGAAGCCTCGTTAGGGCGAATAACACTTCGTAAGTACATTTCCTTCCGAATTAATTCCGAGAGAGAATAGATCTAGTAACACCATCAGGCTAAACTGAACACATCTCGGATTGAAAGGACGCGGGCGCAGAACGGACGATAATTATTTCGAAAGCAAATCAAAAACCCAAATTAGGTCCCTTTCCCAAACTCATGTTCTGTTCCGGCGCCTCGGGAAGCCCAAACGTGTGTAAGATGCCCTCGAAGGTTGGGCGAGAAAAACACAGGTCTGCGGTCGGCCTCTGCGGTCTGGCCCGACCCGGAGCGAGCGGCCAGAGGGCCACCGGAGCCCCGTTTTCTGTGATGGATCCGAGGCGGGACGGACGGAGGGGGGGGGGCATCTTTCGTCAAAGAAAATGGTGAGCGGAGTGCGCAGTACCAAGTGAATGTGTGGTGCATAAATACATATATGTATATAAATATATATATATATATATATACATATTAAAATTATAAAATTATATATTTTATATATATATATCGTGTGTGTGTGTTGTGTCAAACACCACAAAAAAAAACCACGCACCACACAGACACACTCATATATATAAAATTATATATATAAATAAAATATATTATATATATATTATATTTATTATATGTATGAATAATACAACACACCCACCCAACACACCACACATACATACTACATAATCATATATATATATTAATATTATTTATTTATAATTTTAATTATTATAAAAGATATATATATGTTATTATTTTATATATATATATATATATATATATATATATATAATAATATATATTATTATATAATAAGAATTATAATTATATTTATTATATATATATAATATAAAATAATATATATATATATATATATATAAACCGTCTTGAGATGACAAATGTATACAGTAGAAGGGAAATAATATCTTCCCAAATACAAGAGAGTTTTGGGCCGGGTTTCACTTTCTTCGCCAGAAATACAGTATTTTTTTTTATACATACTTCATACACAAAAACCACACACCACAACACACACACCACACACCCCACACACACCAACACACAAACACACACCACACCATTATATAATATTTTATATATATATATATAATATATATATAATATATAATATGTGTTGTGTGTGTGTGTTTTTGTGTGTTTTGGTGTGTGTTTGTGTGTGTGTGTGGTGGTATGTATAAAAAATACATGTTTTCTGACGAAGTTTAAATCATATATATATATATATATATATATATATTTTTATTTAAAATATATGTATATATAAAAATATTATAATATTGTTTTAAGAATACTACACACCACCAAAAACACACACACCAACACACACACACACCACCACCACACACCACATTATATATATAATTATATAAATATATATATATATATATTAAAAAATATATATTTTATAATATTTTATATATTTATATATTTTAAAAAATTATATATATATATAAATATATATATATTATATTATATTGTATTTGTATTATGTTATACATATCCCCACCACAATTTTTTACTATTTTACCTCTTAATTCCTTCCGAAAATGTCAGACCAATTACTTCGCCAGCCCCGCCCGAAAAGGGCCCCTTTCCTACTCTTCTTTCACTTTAAAAAAAAAGGAAGAATGAAAATCAATTTACGAGACAAATTAATACGTCCGTAAATTAACGAATTCTCTTTCCAGAACTAAGGAATATCAGCAGCTCCATTTTTTTCCGAACAAAGGAAAGATACCGACCCTTCGAGCTCTTTCTCTCTCTTTGCCTATCTCATTCTCTCTCTCTCTCTCTCTCTCTCTCTCATCCCTCCCTGTCCCCTTTCTCTCCCTCTCCCCCCTTCACTCCTACCCCCTATCCCCTCGCCACTGCTCATTCTCTCCCCCCTCCCCCTCCCTCCCATCCCCTCCCTTTCTGTCTGTCTTCCAGCCTCTCTCATTCTCTCATCCCCGGCCTTTCTCCGGCGCGACATTCTACACCGGATATGATGCGAGAGTCTCCTGAAAGGCGGAGCGACGGGGGGTGTTGCGTGGAGGCCCTTAATGACCGGCGGAGAAGCCTTTGCCTCTCCGCCCCCAAGGAACCCGTTTCGCGTTTCCCTCCTGCCGGCGTCGTCCAGGTGTGCAGCTCGCGGTGTCCTGAGGGCGCGCGCGCGTGTGCTGTGTGACGTCACTCTGGCCTTGGGGTTCGGTGGGGGTAGTTTGTCGTTGATTTTTAATGATTGGGCTGAATGCGGTCTGGGATTTAAAATTTTGCTTTTTGAGTTTGACATGGACTGAAATTGGATTGGGGGTTTTTTAAAGATTTGTAATGCATCTGTAAATAGCAGAGTGACACTGATGTATTCGAGAGAGAGAGAGAAAAAAAAGGTAATTTCCTTTTTGAATGCGCCCAAACCTTCTTTTCTAAGGCGATGAAATGGGGGTTTCCCTCACCATCCCCTGTTGATGGTGCCCATTTTTTCATAACCCCCCTTACTCTAATTCACTTTCCATCTCTCTCTCTCTCTCTCTCCTTTTCTCTCCTCCTCTCCTCTCCCTTTTCTCCCCTCTTCTCTCTTTTCCTCTCTCTCCTCCTTCCCCTCTCTCTCTCCCTCTCTCTCTTTTTCTCTCTTTCTCTCCTCTCTCTCTCCTTCTCTCTTCTCCCCCTCTTTTTCCCCTCTCTCCCTTTTTTCTTTTCTCTCTCTTTTCTCTCCTCTTTCCCCCTCCCCTCTTTTCCCCCCTATCTCTCCTCTTTCACTCACTCTCCCATCTATCTTTTATCTCTCTACTATCTATCTATCTTCATTTACCTATCTACTACCATCTATCTTCTATCTTTCTCTCTCTCTCTCCACTCCTCTCCCATCCCCACTCCCCCTCTTTCTCCCACCCCCATCTCCCTTTCCCTCTCCCTCTCTCCTTCCCCCTCCCTTCCTCCCCCCCCCATCTCTCTCTCTCTCTCTCCCTCTCCTTCCCTCCTTCCCCCCTCTATCGCTTACAGATAAATCCAATTTCACACGTGCGGAGGCCGTGTGGACGAGACCCATCTGGCTGCCGCTCCTTCGCCGTTAGTTAGCAAGGGAGTGAATCAGCCTTGCCGGGAGGGTCCGTGCGTCGGTCTTCGTCACGCGGGTTTCGTGAGGGTCGGAATAGATGCTCCTGCGTGCTCTTTCCCCCCGTGTTCTTTCTGTTAAGTTCTTTCTGTTCGATTATGTTCTTCCTTTCGTGTTCTTTCTAGTGTGTTCTTTCCTTTGTGTTCTTTCTATCGTGTTCTTTATTTCGTGTTCTTTCTATTATGTTCTTTGTTTCGTGTTCTTCTTTCTTGTTCTTTCTATTATGTTCTTTCCTTTCGTTTCTTTCTATTTTTCTTTTTTCATTTTTCTTTTTTTTTCAAAGTTTTTTTTATAGGTTGGAAATTTTTGTTCTCTTACGCCTTTCTATCATGCTCTTTCTATCATGTTCTTTCTATCATGTTCTTTCTTGCATGTTCTTTCTTGCATGTTCTTTCTTGCATGCTCTTTCTTGCATGTTCTTTCTTGCATGTTCTTTCTTGCATGTTCTTTCTTGCATGTTCTTTCTTTCATGTTCTTTCTTGCATGTTCTTTCTTGCATGTTCTTTCATTGCATATCTGTTCTTTCATGCCAAGGATGTTGCTTGGTTCGTGTTTCGTGTTTTATTATTATTTTTATTATTATTATTATTATTATTTTTATTTTTTTATTTTTATTAAATTTTTATTTTTATTATTTTATTATTATTATTATTATTATTATTATCATTTATTAATATTATTATCATTATTATTATTATTATTATTAGTGTGTTAATTATCCTTATTGTTGTTATTGGTCATTTTTATAGCTTTCATTTATTTATCATGAATTATTATGAATTATTATTATAATTTTATTATCATTATAACCATTACTGTCATTATCTCTTTATTCTTGTCGTTATTAACATTATTATTATTATCATCATAATCACTTATCACTATTTCCATAATCCCCAAATTTTAAATTTACCTTTATCAATGTCATCGTCAATTATCATAAAACGTATCATCCTTATCGTTATTATTATTAATGATTATCCTAACCTGTCTAACAGAGGAGTAACATGATATTTGAACTAAACAAAATATCCGACAGAATATCAACTAAATTATAACAATCATTTTGATTTAGAAAGAGAGACTAATATCCAATCTGTACTTAGTGTCTTGTTTCTCTCAATAACCATTAATCCCCCGCTTTATTGAATCTAAAAGACCATTTACGTTTCCCATTTGACCAGAAATTTCACGAAATGCCCTGCCGTAATGAGGTAATTACTTAATTGCTAAACGTTTTACCTGCCGCCCTCTTGCCTGCTGGGTTCTGCCCCATCCACTTTCTACTTAAAAGGATTTCGCAAATATTTTGTACATATATATGTATATATAGGCGCGTATTCTTATGTGTGTGTTATTATTTAAAAATATTATATAATTATATTATATATTATATATATTATATATAATTATATATATACATATATAATATAAATTTATAATTTTTAATTATATATATTAATATATTATATATAATATTTTTGTGTGTGGTTTTGTGTGTGTGTGTGTGTTGTGTGTTGTGTTTGTTGTGCGTGTGTGTGTGTGGTGTGTGGTGTGTGTTGTATGTTTATGTATGCATGTTGTAGTATTTTTTTGTTGTATGTTGTATTATGTATTTTTTTATGTTGTATTATGTTTATGTATGTATGTATATATCATGTATGTATGTTTTTTGTATTATGTATGGTGTAGTATTTTGTATTATGATGTATGTATGTTGTATTATCTTACATATTTATTCTCTCTCTCCTTCTCTCTCCCCTCCTCTCGCTCTCTCTCTTATTATTTTTATTTTATATAATATATTAAAATAGTATGATATAAATAGATAGATATAATAGATAGTAGATGATAGTAATAGATATCACCCACCCAAAACCACACACACCACACACCAACAACACACACCACACACACACACACCCCACACCAAAACACACCCACCACAACAGACAACCCCACACCACAACACACACAAATTATATATATGCAACACAAAATCAACACATATTATGTACATATACATATTATACACTGTGTGTGTGGGTTTTTGGTGTGGTGTGTTTTGTGTGTGGTGGTGTGTGTGTGTGTGTGTGTTGTGTGTGTGTGTGTGTAACATATGTATTACATAAAAAAAAAAAAAAAAAAAAAAAAAAAATATAATATAATTTTTTTATATATATATATATATATTATTAAAAGATGATGATGTAGATAGATAGATAGATAGATAGATGATAGATAGATAGATAGATTCAACACCCCCACCACACACCACACACACACACACACACACACCCACACAAATATTAATACTAACATATCACATGTGTGTATGTGTGTGTGTGTGTCTGATAGAAAAAAGTCCGCAATGTACTAGCTAGATTTATTGAAAACGAGGCTACAGTTTCGAAATCAACCTGGATTCTATCTTCAGGAATCCAGGTGGGGTTTTCTACCATTATCAAAATGGAAATGTTTTTCCTTCATGTAGAAAATTTTTGTGTATGTATACCTTGCATTAAAAGAAAACAGAAAAAAATTTAAAACACCACACACACACACAACACACACACACACACACACACACACACACCACCAACACACACAACCATTATTTTATATATTTTATATATTATATATATATATATATTATATATATAAAAATTATAAATATATTTTAATATATATTTGAATGCACATGTATATATACTAATTACTTAGAATATATTTATTATATATATATAAAATTTATTTTATTAAAAATATATTATATTATATATAATATAATTTTTATATATATATATATATAACATAATAATATTATATATATTTTATATTTATATATATATTATAATTATATATATATCCTTCTGTAATATGCAAAAACCCAAACCAAAAAACACACTAAATTACCATAGAAAAAGACAATAACAAAAATCGGGGAAAAAGAACGCCCAGTCCCCTTTTTGAAAACAATGAAAACTATCAGGTACTTTCGCCTTATTCACGGAGGTGTCCTCGTCTCAAGGAAAAAAAAAAACTCTTTCAAAGACCTAAAAAGGCCAAACTTCTTGAAAGAAAGACGTTGTTCGAAGATAGCTTTTTAAAACAGGGTTATTTAAAACATATTGGCCCTTTGGGCAAACTGGCGCAAGGACTCAGCCTCCAAACTGTTCGTACCTTTGAAGACCCCGACACATTGACGAACACAACGGTAAACCTTTATAACTGGTCTCATCGAGGGGTGTGTGTGTGTGTGTGTGTGTGTGTGTGTGTGTGTGTGTGTGTGTGTGGGGTGTGGTGTGGGGTGTTGTGTGTATGTGTTTTAAAATTTACATTATATTTTATATAATATATTTTATATATATATAATTATATATATATATAATATGTATATATTATTTATATATATAATATATTATATATTATATATATATTAATAATTTTGTGTATATATATATATATATATATATATATATATATAATTATATATATAAGTATAATTGTGGGTGTGTGTGGGTGTGTGGTGTGTGTTGTGTGTGTTTGTGTGTGGGTTTTAGTTGTAAATGTGGTGTGTGTGTGTGGTGGTGTGTGTGTGTGTGTGTATTATGTATTTTTGTAAGTGTGTGTTGTTGGGGGGTTGTGTGTGGTGTGTGTGTGTGTGTGGTGGTGGGATTTGTATTTGGTTTTGCTGCCCCTTTTTTCGTGTCTTTTTATCTCCTGTATGTGACTACGCTTGTATCTTGTCCGCCGATGTGTCTGTGAGCGCAGGGCCCGTTTTTCTCCAAGTACAATCCTCCACTAGGAAACTATGGCTATCCGAAGCCCCCCTTTTTTTTTCCAAGGACACGGGGTTCGGTTCACGAGCCAAAAACCCACATCGGGCCCGAATGAAAAGTCTTCAAGGAAACCCGAGGGGAAAAAATCACTCAAAACTTCCCTTTTTTACTAATCTCTTTATGTGTTCGTCCTAAATTTTACACCAAGGATACTGCCAATGTTGCCATTCCACGGAAGGTAGCGAAGGATTCTTTGGGCCCTATGGGAACACTTTCCATTTCAAAAAACGACTCGACTCGATAACTTACTGTATGTATCCCGGTTTGATATCTTTTAAGAAAGAAAAAGAAAATAAATGCAAGTAGCAAAAAAAAAACTTTGAATGGAAGGAAAATACTAAAAAAAAAAAAATGAACAAGAAGAAATTAAAAAGGTAGGGGTAAAAGGTAGGGAATTGAAAAAATGTAATATTTTTTTCTCCATAAAAAAAAAATATGAAATTATATCATCATCGTTAGCATTATGATTACTAAAAAAATACAAAAATATAATTATGTTTGAGCAGTAATATTGGTAAGTGATTAGGATGTAAAAACGACTAATAATGATATGATAATGTATGATTAACTGTTATGATAATTATAATGATATAGTAAATGATAAAAAATGATAATAAAATATTAAAGAAAACAAAATTTTAAAATGATATTATAATTTATGATGTTGAGGATATAATGATAATATGTAATAATTAATATAATAATATAAATATATTAATAATAATATAATATAAAAATAATAAAAAATAATAATAATAAAATAGTAATAATAATGATAATAAAAAATAATAATTATAGTAGTAATAAAAAATAATTTTTATAATAAAAATTGATGATAATAACAATAATAAAATATAATAAAATAATAATAAAATTTAAAAATAAATAATCAAAAAAATAATAAATTTTAAAAATAATGCCAAACATAATAACGAATTACAATAAATAATAAATAATAATAAAATAAATAACAATATGGAGGCGATATAATAAATATGATATTAATAATAATAATAATAAAAGTTATTATTATTATTATTATTATTATTATTATTATTTTATTTTTATTATTTTTAAACAAAATACAAAAAAATATAATACAAAATAATTTTAATAAAATAACCACAAAACAAATAATAAAAAAATAAAAATAAATAAAAAAAAGGGTAAATTTAAATTAAAAATTTGAAAAAAATCGAATGATATACTACTACTGCACTACTACAATAGTAATAATAAAATAATTTAATAATATGAAAAGATAAAAAAGATGATAAATAAATAATAAAAATAATAAATAATAAAATAATATAATAAAATAATAATATAATAATAATAAAATAAATAATAATAATAAGTAACAATTCAATAGCATAGCATAATAATGAAAAAAGTAACAGCAAAAACAGCAAAACGGTATGCAATAAAAAAAATAAATAAAAATATGATATAAAATAATTGTAAAATAATTAATATAATATTGAAATAATATTAAAAATATAATAAAACAACACAACAATAGTAAATAAAAAAATAAAAAATTTAAAAATATTTAAAAAAAAAATAATAATAATCATTATTTTTTTTTTATTTATTATTATTATTATTATTATTATTTTTATTATTATTTTTTTTATTTTAAAGATAAAATTTAAAGTTAATTTCATAAAAATAAAAATCAAAACAACAACAAAACAACAACAACAAAAATAAAAAAATAATAATAAAAAAAATAATAAAATAATAAAATAAATTTAAAATAATATAATAAAAATAATAATAATAAAAAAATTTAATAATATAATATAATAATTAAAAAATAATATAAAAATAAAAATATAAAAAATAATAAAATAATAATAAAAATAAAAAATAATAATAAAAAATAAACACAGCAACAACTATAAAACCGAAAAGAAAACAGAACAGTGACAACGACAACAACAACAATAACAAAAAAAATTAACAACAATGACATTTACAAAAAAACAACAACATACAAAAACAATATCCTCAACAAAAACCGCGAGACAAATTTGTAAGCGTCCGCCCTCCGCGACCCAGGAGCACGAAGCCTAAAGAAAAAGGGGCGCTACGTACCGAACAATTTCTCGCCCCCCTGGAACGTTTCGATAATCCCCTTTTAAATGTTGCGAAATAAACAACTTTTTCCACGCGCTTTGGGAAGCACGAGAGTGGGGGAGTGCCCAACACTCTTCTCCTGAACCTCGATACTGGGCCCTTTGGGGGATCGGGTTTGGGGAAACGCTATCGACTTCTCTTAAAGTGAGGCTTAAAGATCTGGCTTGCATCGTTTGGGAAAAAAATTCGTTTTTTTTTTTTTCGGGAATTTTCGATTTTGATCACGTTTTTATCGCCGGAGTGAAAATGAGCTCCTTTTCCTTCCCTGATCGGCCGTCGCTTCCTTTTCGATTTATTCCCTTTTTGTTTTAACGGAAAAATCGTTCCCTGAACAGCTTTTGGAGTTTTAGGCGCCACGGGAGGGGTATTTACTGTCTATCCTGCCTGACGATAGTTTGGGCACTCGCTGAGACTCCCTTTGGCTGGCTAGCGGGAATTCTCCTGTGGGGGGATTTCGCTTTCCTCCGCTTCGGAACACAAAACCATGGTTGCTTAAAAGAGGGGAAAAATTTTCTGTTTTTCTAAGCCCCCGGTGTTTTTTTTTAAATTTTTATTCTCTTCTTTCTTCTCTTTTTTCATTCTTTTTTCTTCTTTTTTTTTTTTTCGTCTCTCTTCTTCCCATTCTCCCCAACAAGACCTTTTGAGAATCGTAACCTCATCCCGTTATAGCATTAGCCCCAAAACGCTTTTAAATTTCCCCAAATCCTCTGTTTTTATCACCGTGGAACGAGGGTCGCACGCTGATAAGTGCACGGTGGGTTAACCAGCGTTTGTGGCACGAAAAACGGGCTATAAAACGGACACCTATTACTTTAGGGGGGGTGGGAAATCCCGCTTCATTACTCTCGAGGGGGTCTGTCCGGGCGGCAGGATTCGTCGCGTAATGTATACGACGTAATTTTTCCCTCCCGGGGGGATAGGGAAAAAAGGAGAGGGGGTTTGGCTTCGACGGAGCGAAATGGGAGGTTTCTCTCGAATTTTGAAAATTTGACGCGATATGGTTTTGGGTAGGTGCGCTGATATGCATAAGTTGATTTTATACGCAAACACAAACACATACATACATAAAAACTATTCCAGACACCACAAATATACATATATTAAATAATTATAATTATATATAAATATATTATTATTAATATTAAAATATAATAACAACACACATATATATATTATATTTTTGTGGGGTTTTTTTTGTGGTGTGTTTGTGTGTGTGTGTTGTTGTGTGTGTGTGTATGTGTGTGTGGTGTGGGGTGTGTTGTGTTGTGTTGTGTGTGTGTGTATGTGTGTTGTGTGTGTGTGTGGTGTGTGTGTGGGGTGTGTGTGTGCGTGCGTGTTTGTGTATAATAAAATTAATATATTTATATTTAAAAATTATATATATATAATATATATATATATATAATTATATTCCACACATATGTAAATAACTAACTACACCTCGCAAAAAACCACACACCAGAACACCACACACCAACCCACACACACACAACACACCCACCACACCACACTATATTTTATATATGTTATTATATATATATATATATATATATATATATATATATAATATATTAATTTTTTAAAATATACATATATATCATATATATACATACACCACACAACCACAACCCACTTAATATGTATCTATGCTAATATATATATATATTTACCAACCCCACACCACACCACGCCCCATTATATATTATATTATTATAATTTTATATATATTATATTATTAATATTAATATATTATATGTTTATAATACGCACCACACAATCCCTTTTTGAACCAAATGGGGTTTAACTCCGGGGCTGACGGCGCAAAAAAAACCCAGTTTTCTCCGCCGTTTACTGTAGATTATTTTATTTTAAAAGATGGTCAGGCCCTCGGTCGGGCCGTGACTCCCTTTATGCTGATTGGGATACTTTTAATGTCCGTCGTCGGCGTGGGATGGGGGCGCTTTCCCCTTCCCCTGGGCCCGGG
Organism: Penaeus monodon; assembly: GCF_015228065.2. Taxonomy (NCBI): domain Eukaryota; kingdom Metazoa; phylum Arthropoda; class Malacostraca; order Decapoda; family Penaeidae; genus Penaeus; species Penaeus monodon. The sequence continues at coordinate 35,540,161 of NC_051394.1, forward strand.
GGGGGTCCTCTCCCTCGCCTCCGGGCGTTTCTGCGCACCAGGGGGCCCTTTTGGGGGCCCTTTTTTTGGGAAATAGACTGATAGATTTTGGGAGATAGATAGATAGGTATGTATACAGGCAATTAGAGAGTCAGGCAGGTGTGTGTGTGTGTGTGTTGTGGGGTGTGTGTGTTGTTGTGTGTGGTGTATGGGTGTGTGTGTGTGTGTTGTGTGTGTGTGTTTGTGTGTGTGTGGTGTGTGTGTGTGTGTGTGGATATATAATACTGTAGTATGTGTCATGCGTACTTACCTACATACACATTTACTTGACCTGTATTTTTTTACCCTTTTATTTTTTCTTTAAAAATGTCAACCAGTTTAAGGGCCAGCCGGCACTGCGGAAAAAGCTCCTGCCCCCGAGCGGGGCCCAAACCCTCGTCCAGGCTGAGAAGGGCCCAGCAGCCGACTTTCCCCCCGCCGGGCGCCTTCGACGCGTCGCCTCGAGTCCCCTGGTCGCGTTTAGGGGACGAGGGTTTATCCCCGTTTTCTATGACTTTTACGCCGGGTATCGAGGTGCTCGACACTTTACACCGCCTGCAAAACCTCGACCGGGGCCGGTGGGGGGCTCAAATCCTCTCCTTATTATTCGATGTCCAAACGAGAGGGCGGCAAACAAAGGGGGAAAAAGTGGACCCGGGAGGGAGTAAAACTTTTGTCACTCTCAAAAAGCAGGCGGGGGTTTTCTACCTTGGCACAGTCGGGGATAGGGTTTTCTTTTTTTTTTCCGAAATTCGATGTTATCAAGGGGAAATCGCCACTTTATCCACAGACCTTGATACCCAAAATACTTATTCTTGGTCGCTATGGTCGAGAGTTCACCGGAAAACCCAGGAAAAAAATGACCCTTTTTAACCGATTGACGGGCCTTCTGCGAATTTTTGTTTTTTCGCTAACAAACTAAGCCAGTCCATGGAAATATGATTGGGCTTCAATAAATTTTGGATTTGATCCCATAATTCATCTTTGAACTCAATTCTTCTAAAAGGGATCACTGGGACCGCGGGGCCCCAAAAAGACTCAAAATGCTTATATAAGAAACTAAAAACTACTCGATTTTTGGGTCTTAGTACTCCCCCATGGCGCCAAATTTTGAAAAATCAAAACCCTTTTTTTATTCATCTTTTTTTGTGTGAATAATTCATAAGCCCTCGCCCACAAAAAAGGGTGACTTTCATACCTTTTTTTTAGCAGCGCGTTGTCTTTTTTCAAAAAATTTCCATACAAAGTCCTTTCTTTTACGGAAGACGCTTTCAAATGGCCTCGATAAGCCCCTGTAAAGATAACGAAACAAGAGCTAAAAAAGAGAGCGAGACCTGGAGAGACCCCAGTCGCGATTGCTGCGAGTGTGAACCCTTTGGAAATATGGGCTTAATGGTGTAAGTCAATTCTCAATACAAAGAAAAGTGATGGGATTGTGATAAAGATGAAGAATTTCATTACTATAACTTTTTACTGTCGTTATTGAAAAGTTAATCAAAGATTCCAAACACGGGGGCAAGTTATGATTATGCTTTGATTATTTGCCCAATCACTGTAAGATATAACGCTTTGTAATATTATCATTTTTTATTTTTATTTTTATTATCCCATAATGCGTTATAAACATTTTTTCTATAATACTATTATAAATATCATGATTTTTTATTAGTAGTAGTTGTAGCAGTATAGTTAGTGTATCTCTTATGCTCATTTCATCACTATTATTTCATCATTATCTTTATATCTTACATAATTTTCAAACTATTTTATTCGGTCTGTTTTTCTAATGATTGAGTCCCTTTATGCAAATTTTTGCAGTAATGTTACCATATTTCTCACTGTCGCTAGTGTTCCCTGATTGGCTCTTTTTTCTATCATTGTTGTTTTTTACTACTACTCCCTTTTATTATTATCATTACATTTGTATTATATTTTTTTTTATTTTATTGTTTTTTGTTGTTGTTGTTGTTATTATCATTGTTGTTTTTTTTGTTTGTTGTTGTTTATCATTTTTGTTGTTGTTGTTGTTGTTGTTGTTGTTGTTGTTAATCTTGTTGTTTTGTTGTTGTTGTTGTTTTTGTTTTTGTTTCGCTGCGTTTTTTATCATTATTATTTTATTATTTTTTTATTTTATATTATTATTTATTATTTTATTATTAATATTATTATTAAATATTTTTTTTCATAATTTACTCTTGTTTTTTAATTTTATATAAACTGTTAAAAGTAAATGAGATAACGATAAAAAATTTGTAATGTATAATAATGATAAATTTGTTAGTAGTATAGTAGTAGTAGTATAGTATATAGTAATAGTAGTAGTAGTATATAGTATAGTATATAGTAATAATAATAATAATAATAATTAATAATAATAATAATAATAATAATAATAATAATAATAATAATAATAATAATAATAATAATAATAACAATAATAAAATTACAATAATAAAACTAATAATAATAACAATAATATTACTACTACTACTACTACTACTACTACTACTACTAATAATAATAATAATAATAATAATAATAATAATAATAATAATAAAAATGATAATAATAATAATAATAGTTATTATCATTACCATTATTATCATTATTATTATTATTATTATGATTATTATTATTATTATTATCATTATTATTATTATTATCATTATTATTGTTATTACTATTATTATTATTATCATTATTATTATTATCATTATTATTATAAAGAAATAATAATATTGATAATGATGAGACTACTATTACTACTATTACGTTCACCTTTTATATGTATATGAATCTTACCCACGAACTTTCTGCAATACCAAGGGAAAGCTATTGAATGAACTACAGGGATCGTGTGGGAAAGTCTACGGTAAAGACGCCTCGCATTTCACACCTGCAGCACCGGACACACAAGGGTGTAGTCAAAGAGCTAAACATGAGACCGGACTGAGTGCGTTGTCCCGGCCCTTGGTCATGGAAGGTCAAGATAGTGCTATCCAACCATTCGTTCTCCAGCCCTCCCGATATTCGTTTCTATTTTGCTATAGAACCTGAACTTTTAATTGTGAGAACAGTTGGGTCTTCCATTAAACATTTGTTCCGTTCCGGGATGGAAGAATCTCGGACGCGCAGGAAAATAGACTGTAGCAAATCGAAGCTTTCATCGCTATATTTGCATGATCAAGGGAAGAGCATGTCTGAAGAGAAGAGAGAGAGAGAGAGAGAGAGAGAGAGAGAGAGAAGAGAGAGAGAGAGAGAGAGAGAGAATGAGAGAGAGAGCAAAGTCAGATATATCGTGACGGACGAATTTCGGAATAAGTATCAGTTTTGAGTTTCTATTTCTCTTTCTCACTCTTCCCTTTACAAGCCCCTGAGTCTATACCAAATCACAGGAATCAGAATGTGCATTATTTCGGACCTCTGTGAAGGTGTGAAGCAAATCAGCGTATATCCTTGGCTCTCAGCTGGACAAAGAGGCAGTAAATAATAATCACGGCTAACAATGAGGATGCAGGGAGCAGGCGAGAGGCGCCGTGGGTAGAGACTCGGGGTGAACATGACCAAACCCGGCGAGATCATCCATTAGTCGGCGCTCCTGCCTCGTGATGCCATATTTCCAGGGGCGAAGGAGAGAGGGAGGCTGAAGGAGAAGACGACGACGATGGAAAAACGAACGAAGCGACTGTGTGGTTCGGGGCACGGAGCGATACGCGGACTTTGCGATTCATCATTTAGCAAGGAAAGGTGAGGATGTATGGCACAGTTCCCCTCGACGACTCGTTGTTATCAGGGGCAAGAGTCAGCAGTTTGGCGAGCGGTCACTAGATGGCAGCTCGTCACACCTAGATCCAGAGTTACCAACGCTTGGAGAAGGTGGTACTCCTTTGCCGGCAGCTATCTATTCATGGTGGAGGTATCATTTTGTTAATCATTGTACTTGAGGTGATTGTCTCCGTCCTTAAGAAACTTACTCGTAACATTATATATCGAGATCCTTTTCTGTGTTGTCACGAAGCTGAAAGACGAGATCCAGAGCCTTTGGTGACACTGTATAGCCCGCTGAGCCTCGAGTCGGAGACATGCTGAGAAGTGACATTTATACCAGGTTTCTTCACACCTTGAAAACACTGCGGGACATAAATTTCAGAGACAAAATTTCTGCACGTACGCTTAACGACCGTCCTTTTCTCCCCTCGTTGTCCCTCGGAATTTTGATCCTTATTGAACCCGGTCGAGAAGGGTTAGAATCCCCTGAGAGGGGGGCGATTGTTGAGCCAGTTATACGGTCTAAGGCTTATTCTCTTTGGGTCCAACTCCCCGCAGTCGATGTCAGCCAAGGGTTAAACGTTGTTTGAAATGTTAAAATGAAGCGGGTCTGATCTGTATATTATATCGTGGCGGAGCGTGGGAACGTCTCGCCGAGGAGCGCTATGGTTACGTGATCCTCCTTCAGCCACGGAGAATAAAGAGGGATAAAGGAAAGGAGATAAATAAAAGGATAAGAAAAGGGTGAATGGCGTGGGATAAAGAAGGGGGTAAATAAGAGCCACAATAGAGCACAAATGAAAGGGATAGCGAAGGATACGGAGCTCAAAGGAATGAAAACATAAAACTCAAAGGGGAGTTTATGCAGGCTATTGCTCTTGTCATCTATACCCCGCGAGGTGAATGGGCGGAGAACACAGGCGGCACAAAGGCGACACGATATTTGGCAGCATGTTTCTACAACACTCCTCGG
>NC_051394.1:35559919-35562419 GCF_015228065.2 Penaeus monodon
AATAATAATAATAATAATAATAATAATAATGAAAATAATGATAATAATAATGATGATAATGATGACATTGATAAAAATCCTTAAAAAAATAATAATGTCAATAATAATGATGATAATGATATTAAAAGGAATAATAATATCAATGATGGTGGCAAAGTAATAATGATATAATGACAATGATACTATCTACTACTACTACTACTACTACTACTACTACTAATAAAATAATAATAATAATAATAATAATAATAATAATAGTTTAATAATAATAATAATAATAATAATGATAATAATAATAATAATATAACAATAGTAATGATAATAATTATTATTATAATGATAATAATAATGGTGATGATAATAATGGTCATAATAAAAAAATAAAAATAATAAAAATAATAATAAAAAAAATGAAAAATGATAACAATAATAATAAAAATAATTTAAAAAAATAATAATAAAAAAAATGGTAATGTAGTAATAATAAAAATAATAATGAATGTAATAATAAGGGTAAAGAATGAAAAGGTTTAAAATGAAAATTTTGATAAAAAAAAATAAATAATGATAATGAATATGATGATAATGGATATGATAATAATAATAATGAGGATTATGATAATAATGCTAATATTACTACTACTACTACAAATAATAATAATGATAACACTAATAACAATAATAATAAGATACCCCTGGTATTTAAAGATAATAATGGGTGATAAGATTATAATGTAATAATATAAAAAATAATAATAATAATAATTTAAAAATAATAATAATAATAATAATAATAAAAAAATAATAAAAAATAATTTAAAAATAACTATAATAATAATAATAACAATGATAATAAAAATAATAATAATAATAATAATAATAATAATTTAAAAATAATAATAATAATGTAATAAAAAATGTAATGATAATAATGATAAAAAATAATATAAAAGATATTAAAAGATAACAATAATTTAAAAACAATTTTTTCAAATCAGGGAAAAAAATAATAATAATAATAAAAGATAATGAAAAAAATAACATCATCATCATAATGAAATAATAATAATAAAAAATAAAAAAATAAAATAATTTAATTTATTATTTATTTTACTTATACTTATTTTTATTATTTTTATTATTATTTATTGTTATTATTATTTTTATTATTATTTTTTCATTTATTATTATTATTATTATTATTATTTTCATTATTTTTATTATAATTTAAAGATAATAATAAAAAATAAAAATAATGATAAAAATAATAATAACAAAATAATTAATAATAATTAAAAAAATAATTTAATTTAAAAATAAAATAAAAAATAATAATAATATAAAAATAATTTAAAAATGATAAATTAAATAATGATAATATAAAATGATAAAGAAATAAAAATAATAATAATAATAAATAATAGTTTAAAAATAAAATTTATAAACAAAAAATAATAATAATAATAATAATAAAAAAAATTTTTATTATTATTATTATTAGTAGTAGTAGTAGTGTATAGTAGTAGTAGTATAGTAAATGTAGTAGTAGTATCCTTATCATTATTTTTATTACTATTATGATTTTTTATTAATGAAATAATAAGATAATAAAAATGATAACAATAATAATAATAATGATAATAATAATAATAAATAATAAATAATAATAATAATAATAAAAATAATAATAAAAAAAAATAAAAATAATAAAAATAATAAAAAAATAGAAAAAGATGATGATAATAAAAAACAATAATAATTTAAAAATAAAATTTAAAAAATAATAAAAAATAATGTTTTTTTAAAGATAAAATTAATAATAATAATAACAATATTTTTATTAAATTATTAATTTTTATTTTTATTATTATTATTTAAAGAAATTTAAAAATAATAACAATAACAATAATAGTAATAAAAAATCAATAAGATAAAACAAAAACGATAACAAGAATAATAACAGCAGCAACAATAACCAAAAATTAACATTCCTTTTGCTCCTAACAACGCGTAACATAAACACCTTAGCGTAATTAACCTTCTCCTTCCTCTCCTCGCAATCACCTTTCTTGGAAAGTTCCTTACGTAGAAAAGGAGAGAGGAAAAAGAGAGAGAGAAAAAAAAACTTAAATGGAGTTAATTCAAGAACGTCGACACTTGGTTCACAGCTGATGTGTCTGACGTTGGGGAATTAGGGACGCTCTGTGAGGCGGCGCTGAATGCTGTGGATGGGGTTGCGTGCGAGTGCGAGGAAGGGAGGGAGGGGAAGGGTGAGGGGAGGGAAAGAGGAGGGAGGAGAAGGGTGAGGGGAGGGAGGGGAGGGAAAGAGGAGGGAGGGGAAGGGTGAAGGGAGGGAGGGGAAGGGGGGGGAGGGAAGGCTGAGGGGAGGGAGGGGAGGAAAAGAGGAGGGAGGGGAGGGAAAGAGGAGAGAGGGGAGGGAGGGGAAGGGTGAGGGGAGGGGGTGAGAGAAGCAGAGGAGAGGTGTAAGAGAAGGAAGGAA
>NC_051394.1:35594919-35597877 GCF_015228065.2 Penaeus monodon
ATAATAATTGCAATAATAATAACAACGATTATTTTTATTATTGCTATTATCTTTATTATTATTTCTATTATCATTATTATTATCAATTGCATTACTTGTTTTTATTGCTTTTTTATCATTATTGCAAATTTTTATTAGTCTTGTATCATAATGATAACAAATAGCGGTAATACCAGTGATAATGATAATAATAATAATAATGAATTAGAAATTATGATGATAATAAAAATAGAAAAAAGAAAAAAATAAAATAGTAAAAAATGATAGTAATAATGATAATAATATAGTAATAATGAAAAATAATAAAAATAATAATAAAATAAAAATAAAAATAATAAAAAATAATAAAAATTTAAAAATTTAATAATAATAATAAGATAATAAAAAAAATAAAAATAAAAATAATAACAATAATCATCAACAACAAAAATAATTTTAATTTTATAATTAATAAAAATTAAATAATAAAAAACACAGCAGCAAAAATGAAATAACCAATTATAGTAATGAGAATTTAATAATAACAAAATAATATGTAATGATAATAAAAAATAAAAATATGATATAAGATAAAATTTATAACTTAGTAACAACCTAAAATGTAATATTGATAATAATAAGTGGGTAATAATTATGTTAAAAAATATGATGGTGATAATAATAATAATATATAATAAAAATAAAATAATAATTAAAAATATAATAAAAATAATGAAAAGTAATATAATGATAATGATAATATATGTAAAATTTCAAAAATAAAAAATGTGTATGATAATGAGTAATAATAAAATCAATTAATATCAATAAAAGAATAAAAAGGTGGTCTTGTAATATCTATAATAATTTAAAAATGAAAAAATAATAATAAAAATAATAAAATAAAATTAAAAATAATAAATAAAAATAAAAAAATTAAAGAAAAAAAATAAAAATAAAAAAAAAAAAATGATGTGATTGTATAGCATCAATGATAATATAATAAATGATAAAAAACATTAAATAATTTGATAATAAGGGTAACAATGTGGTATTAATTACAAAAATAATAATGATGATGATGATGTGATTAATAATACAATAATAATATTTTAAAATAATAATAATAAAAAAATAATAATAATAATAAAATAATAATAAATAATAAATAATAGTAAAAATAATAATAAAGATAAAAATATAAAAAAGGATTAAGATAAAATTTATAATAATAATTATGATAAAATAGTAAAAATAATTTTTAAAATAAAATAATTTAAAATAATAATAATAATAATAATAATAAAAATAATAATAATATAGAATACTACTACTACTACTAATAATAATAAAAGCGAAGATAATATTAAAAAACACAAAAAAAAATAAAAATTCACACTAACTAATACTACTAAATAATGATAATGATGATAGTGTTAGTATTAGGTAAAATAATGATAATAATAAAAATTTATAGGTAATAATGAAAAATATAATTATAAAATTAATAATAATATAATTATAATTTAAAAAATTAATAAAAATTAAAATAATGATAATATAATAATAAAAATAATGAAAAATGAAAAATATAAAAAGTAATTATGATGATATTTAAAAATAAAAAATAATAAGGTAATTTTTTTTAAAATAATAAAGATAATAAAGGTATTTTAAAAAAAAAAGGAAATGATAATATTTAAATAAATAATAAAAATAGCAAAAATAAAGATAATTGTTATATGAAAATAATAAATATTACGAATTTATTTTTTGTGTTTTTTATTTTTTTTTTTATTATAATGTTTTTATTATCATTACATTTTTTTTTGATCACTGTCATTATTTATTTTTTCTTTTTATTTTCTTATCATTATTGTAAATTATATATTTATTTTCATTACATTCCATTTAATTTTATCCCATCATCTTATATATTATCCTAAACAATCATCACCTTTATTCTTTTTAATATTATCATTTTCGTTATCTTTTTCTTTTGTATTTTTTTGATTTTCATTTTATTTCTTGGGTTTTTGGAATAATTTTACGCTTGAAGAAGGTTCCTACCTCTCCCCGTTTCCAGGTAAGTGCCTTTTGCTTCTCACGCCCCAGAGTAGGGAATTTTCTGTAAAACTGGGTCCTATTAGTTCCATAATTGACCCCAGTTCCCTATCTCCCTTTTTCTATTTATAGGGAGGTTTTGCGTGCAAATTTTCGCAGGGACATCGTGGAATTGTTTAAGTTAAAAAGGGACAAAGAAGCGCGTGCATAAACTATATAGATAAAAAGCAACCTTTCCTACCAGCTCGAACCTTTGTCACTCCGGTAATGAATATAAACAAGATTGATCCTCCCGCGAAACCCCTTCAACCAAAAGAATATTGCCTCGCTAACTCCTCAGTCAAAGGAATACTTAAAAACTGAAAAAGTTGGAAACCTGAATCCTTTCAAATCAAAGCTTAAGACTTTTCCCCAACCAAAGGGTTGTTTCAAGCTTGAATCCTCGTTAAGTGAATTTGCGAAGGGCCCAACGTTCCCCCAACCCGAGGGGAAACAAAGGCCAGCGCTGAGCCCCGAGGCACCCCAGTTTTCCAAAACAACCCCCTCCTCAAGTCGTAAAAAAGGACAAAAGGAACGGGCCCCTCCTGAGTCTGCAATCATGTAAAAGGGTTTTTCCAGTCCCGGCCATCAACACGTTTCAACCCCAGTGGAGTTCGCCTCGCGGCAGCGGGTCACGTCGAGGCGTACATTAGACGGGAGACGCGCCCAGGGGGTTTTCCCTTTGGTTTCCGCTTCCCCACCCCGGACGGGGTGGGCCCGGGGGGGCGTGGGTTGCGTCGTTTCTCGGACTTCTCGCTTTGGGGGTCGATCGATGGGTTGCGCCCCTCTGGCTCTTCCCCTTCGCTTTGATTCTGTTTATCTCTTCTTTGTGTGCCTGATCTATCTTTATTTTTATCTCTTTTTCTTTCTTCTTCT
>NC_051394.1:35597977-35600477 GCF_015228065.2 Penaeus monodon
TCTTCTCCTCAGCCCTCCCTGCCCCTGGAAATATGGCATCACGAGGCAGGAGCGCGATAAGGATGATCTCGCGGTTGGTCAGTTCACCGATCTTACCCACGGCGCCTCTCGCCTGCTCCCTGCATCCTCATTGTTAGCCGTGATTATTATTTACTGCCTCTTTGTCCAGCTGAGAGCCAAGGATATACGCTGATTTGCTTCACACCTTCACAGAGGTCCGAAATAATGCACATTCTGATTCCTGTGATTTGGTATAGACTCAGGGGCTTGTAAAGGGAAGAGAGAGAAAGAGAAATAGAAACTCAAAACTGATACTTATTCCGAAATTCGTCCGTCACGATATATCTGACTTTGCTCTCTCTCTCTCTCTCTCTCTCTCTCTCTCTCTCTCTCTCTCAGACATGCTCTTCCCTTGATCATGCAAATATAGCGATGAAAGCTTCGATTTGCTACAGTCTATTTTCCTGCGCGTCCGAGATTCTTCCATCCCGGAACGGAACAAATGTTTAATGGAAGACCCAACTGTTCTCACAATTAAAAGTTCAGGTTCTATAGCAAAATAGAAACGAATATCGGGAGGGCTGGAGAACGAATGGTTGGATAGCACTATCTTGACCTTCCATGACCAAGGGCCGGGACAACGCACTCAGTCCGGTCTCATGTTTAGCTCTTTGACTCCACCCTTGTGTGTCCGGTGCTGCAGGTGTGAAATGCGAGGCGTCTTTACCGTAGACTTTCCCCCACGATCCCTGTAGTTCATTCAATAGCTTTCCCTTGGTATTGCAGAAAGTTCGTGGGTAAGATTCATATACATATAAAAGGTGAACGTAATAGTAGTAATAGTAGTCTCATCGTTATCAATATTATTATTTCTTTATAATAATAATGATAATAATAATAATAATAATAATAATCATAATAATAATAATAATAATAATAAGGATAATAATGGTAATAATAATAACTATTATTATCATTATTATCATTTTTATTATTATTATTATTATTATTATTATTATTATTATTATTATTATTATTATTGTTAGTTGTAGTAGTAGTAGTAATATCATTATTATCATTATTATTATTATTATTATTATTATTATTATCATTATTATTATTATTATTATTATTATTATTATTATTATTATTATTGTAATTATTATTATTATTATTATCATTATTATTATCATTACTATTATTATCGTTATCATCATTATTACTGTTAACAGTTTTATGATAAAATTATAATAATACAAGAGTAATTATGATAATAATAGTAATGATAATAATAATAATAATAATAATAATAATAATAATAATAATAATAATGATAATAACAACAACAACAACAACAACAACAACAACAACAACAACAACAACAACAACAACAACAACAACAACAACAACAACAACAACAACAACAACAACAATAATAACAACAACAATAATGATAACAACAACAACAACAATAACAATAATAATAAAATACTAATACTAATGATAATGATAATAATAACAGAGAGTAGTAGTAATAACAACATAATGATAGTAAAAGAGCCACATCAGTGAGAACACTAGCGGCAGATGATGATGATAATGATGGTAACATTACTGCAACTACTTTGCATAATACTGAGGACTCATATCATTAGAATAACAGACCTGATGATAATAATAGTTATGAAAATTATGTAATGATAGTGAAGATAATGATGTAATAATAGTGATGATAATGATGTCATAATGATGATACTACTACTACTACTACTGCTACACTACTATAATAATAATAATCATGATATTGATAACAGTATTATAGAGAAAATGATTATAACGTCATTATTAGTGATAATAATAATATAAATGAAAATGATAATTATTACAATAGCGTTATCATCTATACCAGTGCTATTAGCACAATAATCAAAGCACTAATCATAACTTGCACCCGTGCTATCGGAATCATTTGATCATAACTGTTACAATAACGACAGTAAAAATGTTATCAGTAATGAAACTTCTTCATCGTTATCACAATCACCATCACTTTTTCTCTTGTATCTTGAGAATTGGCATCTTTATCACCATTACAGTCCATATTTCTCTAAGGTTTCACACTCGCAGCAATCGACGACTGGGCGTCTCTCCAGGTCTCGCTCTCTTCTCATTATTGCTCTTGTCTTCGTTATCGTTATCAGGCTGGCTTATCGAGAGCCATCTTGAAAGCGTCTCGTCCGTAAAGATAAGGTATCTATTGTATGTGAAATATTTGAACGAAAAGACACACGCGCTGCTAATAAAAAGGTATGAAATGTCACCCATTTTTGTAGGCGAGGCTTATGAATTATTCACACAAAAAACAGATGAATAAAAAAGACGGTTTGATTTTATCTAAATTGAGCGCCATGTCGGAGTTACTAAGATCCAGAATCGAGTCATGTTTTTAGTTTCTTATATAAGCATCTTGAGTCGTTTTAGGGACCCGCGGTACCAGCTG
>NC_051394.1:35605619-35608119 GCF_015228065.2 Penaeus monodon
ACGAACGAAGTCCAAATAGCGTATGTCTATGGTGTCACTACCATTTTAAAGATGTATTTGTATTTTGGTCTTCATTCCTACGTATATCTACACATGTGTGTGTGTGTGTTAGTATTTTCTTTTGCATGCGTGAATATGAGTTTGCAAACATAAACAAACAAAGAAAACAACAACAAAAAATATCAAACGAAACAATGAAATCGAAGCAACCCCCCTTCCCCCCATCTCCCTGAACGAAACCACCTGTCTTTAATTGTCCCTCCGCCCGCCGGTGTTCGCGTGATCTCTCCCTCGAAGTCGGAGAGAAGGAGACCGAACGCGGGGACCGTCACGTCTGTCATCGGAGCGCGCGATGCCACGCCGCCCTTTGTGCCAGTGTTCGAAGCTTTGTTCAATCATTTTTCCATTTCCTTTTGGCTTCCTTGGGCGTCTGGGTTTTTTCTTTTTTCTTTTTCGATCTTCTGGTGTTTACTCTTCTGCTTTTGTGGTTCTGATTTCGGTCGTTGGTGTTGTTGCTGCGGTGTGCGTGTTATTTATTATTGTTATTATTTTATCTTCTGACGTTATGTCTGTCTGTGTACATATATACACACACAAACACACACACACACACACACACACACACACACACACACACACACACACACACACACACACACACACACACACACACACAAACACACATACGTGTGTATGTGTAAGTATATATATATAATATATAATATATATATATATATAATATATATATACTATATTATATATAATATAAAGTATAATATATATATATAATATATATATATATATTATATATATATATATATATATATATAATATGTATATATATATAAATATATATATATATATATATTATATATATATATATATATATATATTAATTATTATATATATGTGTGTGTGTGTGTGTGTGTGTGTGTGTGTGTGTGTGTGTGTGTGTGTGTGGTGTTGTGTGTGTGTGTGTGTGTGCTTGTGTGTGTCGTGTGTGTGTGTGGGTGTGTGTGTGTGTGTGTGTGTTGTGTGTGCGTGTGTCTGTGTGTGTGTGCTTGGATTGTGTGTGTGTGGGTGGTGTGTGTGTGTGTGTCTGGTGGTGTGTGTGGTGTCTGTGTGTGTGCGTGTGTGTGTTTGTGTGTACAAATTTATGTATATACATATATATAACAAATATATATATATATATATATATATATATATATATATATATATATATATATTATGTATTTATGTATATACCTATGTATGTATATATATTTATGTATATATTTGTTTGCAAGTATGTGTATATGTATATATGGGCTGGAAACACAAAACTGTAACTGTATGTGCGTGCCTATGACGGCATTCGCGGTGCCGTCTTATGATTTTTGTTTAATATTCCTTGTATAATTAATCGAATGGTTGAATAAATAAAGAGATAGATTAGTAAATAATTAGTAAGTAAATAAATCGAGATAGATAAACAGATAAATCAATGAATAAAATGTATGTAGATATATAGATAGATAGACAGGGAGAGGTGTTCGTCTTGAATCAAAATCCTTCATTCTATCTTAAGTAAGAGAATGCTTTTCACCAATCAGTTCGTCCCCGAGCCATAGGCAACTCACACACAAGATTTCACTTCAATCTGTTAATAACTCTTTGGTGAATCCTGCCAACAAACCAATAAACCCTATCGATTGCATAACTTCCTTGATAGGGAGAGTAATAGTCCGCATGGAGAATGCTTCGACGCACAAACACTTTTTACCTTTGGAGAAAAGGCATCAACAACAGTTCTTTTACTTAGTCCTGTACTGTTTGAGAGATAAAGGGATTATAGTAAGCCTTCAAGAACACTCGATAAAGAAGAGAAAGGGAAAAAGAAAAGGAGAAAAAGGGCGCCGTAGAGATGCCATATCTTAATTCTGATTTATTGGTCCCTCCTGGCTTGTCTTCTAATTTATTCCTTTATTCCTCTATTCTCCTACCTTTTACCTGTCTCAGCCGGAAGCCGCGGACATGCTTGCTCAATCGTCGGTATCCATAAGCATCTGGCTTAAAAAAAACATTTTTATATATCTAATTCAATACGAAGGCGTAAAAAGAAACGAGTAATCAAAATCAATTACATAATTAGTATGCAGAAGATGGATATTGCTGTTTCTTTGCTTAGAAATAAGAGGGAGCTTATTAGGCAGCGAAGCTAAAGCCCCGGCCATTCAAACCGACTCGGACGACGGGCTTAATCCTGTTGAAGTCACACCGCAAGTATCATAAAATACGAGATGTGACCATTACTCCTGCGTGTGTGTGTGTGTGTGTGTGTGTGTGTGTGTGTGTGTGTATCTGTGTTGGTAGGAATTTGTGGATTTTTTTTTTTATGCATTTTGCGTGTGTGGGTGTGCTTATGTATAGCAAAACACACACACACATTAACACAAGGTTTTATACACATAAACAAACACTCTTCTCTTCTGTGCATTGATCGGTATCAGAGCAAAGA
>NC_051394.1:35622185-35623352 GCF_015228065.2 Penaeus monodon
ATATATATATATTAATATATATATATATATATATTATATATAATATATATATGTATGTATGTATATATAGGGGCATAAATATATATATAAAAAATATATATATATAAAAATTTTTAATATATATAAAATTTTATATATAAAATTAAAAAATAATATGGTGTGTGTGTGGTGTGTGTGGTGTGTGTGTGTGGGTGGTGTGGGTGTGTGGTGTGTGTATGGTGTGTATGATGTTTTTATAGATAATACAACATGCATACTACATACACACCACACAAACAAAAGGGTATATAGTGTTATGTATATATATAATTTATAAAATATATTATATATTATAATTATATATAAAATTATATAAATATGCATAATGTATTTTGATAAAAAGTGTGATATATTATATAATATATATATATATAATATATATATAAAATTATATATATATATTAATATATTTAAAATATACGAATATATGTGTGAATAATATATATATATATATATAATTATATAATTTTATATATTATAATATTATATATATGTGTGTGTGTGTGTGTGTGTGGTGTGGTGTGTGTGGTGTGTTGGGGTATGTGTGTGTAGGATTATAACAATAACTAAAATATATATATATAATATATATAAAATATATATATTATATATAAAATATGTATGTATGATGGTAGTAATATATAGTATATATACACTACACACAAACACATACACAAACACATATACACACGCACATACACACACACCACGCACACAACCACACACACATACACACACACCACCCCACACACACACACACAAAACAACACACACAAAAAAACACACACACACACACACAAATTTTATATATAATAATAAATATATATATAATATATAATAATATATAATATATAATATTAATTATATATTTTGTTTTTATATAAAATAATATATAAAAAATAATATATATATATTATATAATTAATATATATATGTGGTGGTAAATGATATATAAAGATATACATAAATATATTTATAAAAATATAAATAATAAAATATATAATAATAAAATGTATAAATTTTTAAACAATAACAATAATATATATATAAAATAGAAAATAAAAATAATGTATATATGTTATAATAATTAATACATAATATATAAAAATAAAAATAAAATATATATTA
>NC_051394.1:35630952-35633452 GCF_015228065.2 Penaeus monodon
GTTTTGGTAAGAATTTTATAACATATATATATGTGGTGTGTTGTGTGTGTGTGTGTGTGTGTGTGTGTGTGTGTGTGTGGGTGTGTGTTTGGTGGTGTGTGTGGTGTGCGTTGGTGTGGTGGGTGTGTGGGTGGGGGTTGTGTGGTGGGGTTTGTGTGTGTGTTGTGCGTGTGTGTGTGTGTGCTTAGTTAGTAGAAAAAACATTTTCATTACACGGCGCTCCCCTCGATTTTCTGGGCAGCTCAGAAAAAAGGGAAAACCTCTGGAGCGTCCCCCTTCTCCCCGCTCCCGAAAGGGACTACTTACCCCGGGTAATATTCCCTTTTTTGATATATTTACACCAGAAGCCTTTTAAACCCAAATTACACCCAAACCAAAACCCCTTTCGACCAGGAGAGAAAAGGAGGAAAAGAGGACAAAAAAAAGAACAAAAAGGGGGAATGAAAAAATGAAGGAAGAAGGGGAAAGGGGAAGCGAAGGAGAGAAGGAAAGGAAAAAAAAAAGACGGGTTTAAAAAGAGGGATAAAAGGAGAAAGATGGGCTATAAGGTAATGCAGCCCCCCGTGAAATCGGGGCACAATAGCTTGTCGGAACTTGTCACTTTTTTTAGTTTTTTTCTAAATCTTTGGCTTTTCGAACGACGCAAGGGGAGAGGAGCGAGCAAAAAGCGGGGAGGGTTTTTGTCACTGGGGGGAGAGGATTAGGTCGGAATTTTTTGGGGGAGCGGGAAATTTTTTAATTTTTTTTTTTTGAGCAGCGGGCCAAAGGGGTTTAACTTATTTGATATATAAAGGCGGGAAAGGGTTACTAGCGTGATCTGCGGCGCTTTTTTGGGCTATGTATCTCTTTCGGCCCCCGAGCGGGTGGCGCGTCAAGGCCGAGTGCGAGCCCAAAAGCTGAGCGGAAAAAAAAACGAGAAATTTCAAAAATTTTGTGTCGCCGGACCAGGGATTGAGAAGTGCAAAGCCATTTTTGGGTCTGTCCCTTGGCTTTTGGCCGTTTAAATGGACGATATGGATCCGGTTGGTCATTGAGCAGCCGGACAAGGCGCGGAGAGGCCCCCGGGCCCCGAGAAGCGCCCCCCGCCCCGCCCGCAAGAGACATTTCCGCGGGCCGGGCTCCCGAGGACGAAAAATCTCGCTTCTTGGACATCGGCCTTTGAAAAACTAACACTTTTGCATACGCTTTTAGGTGTGAAGCGGCCGCGTGAACCCAAAAATGACCTCCAGGGATCTCCTCCAAGCCTTTCCCTCCCCCCTTTTGGAAGCCATCCGAGAGAGGGGTATCTTGCAACGAGGAAAGGGGGGGGGGAGGGGGGGGGAAAGGGGGGAGGGGAGGTGGGGAGGGGGAAAGGGGGGAAAAGGATGCAATACTTTCCCAGAAAAGAAAGGGGGGTTTTTAAAGGGTATACACAGGGCCCAAGGGAATTTAAAGGGAGGAGCTTAGAGGAATACGGCAGGAGAGGGAAAAGGACAGCGGCGAGAAACAGAAACTTTTTTCAATTAAAGAGTAAAAGAAAAAAACAAACCGATTTAAAAAACCCCTGCGCGCACTTTATATGTGTCGCTTAGGTAAAGTTGAACAATTGAAGACTATCAAAGATTTACATTAACAATATTCTCTTACTTATATAGCTCACATAAACATAAATACATACATATTATATATATATAGTGTGTGTTGGGGTGTTGTGTTTTGTGTGTTTGTGGGGTGTGTGTGTGTGTGTGGTTGGTGTGTGTGTGTGTGTGGGTGTGTGTGTGTGTGGGGGGTGGTGTGTGCGTGGTCTGTGTGGTGTGGGGTTTCAAACATGCATAATAGATATATGTGCTAATCCCTATCTGTATATTGTGTATATAAAGTATGTACATATATAACATATATGTAACAAATTATATTATAATATTATATATATATATTATATATTAAAAATAAAATATATAAAATATTAATTTCAGTGCTCTGTCTTTCGACAGGTCCCTTTTTGGGGGTCCTATTTTCCAAACACTCTTACACCCCTTCCGTATGTTGCCACAAATAAAGGGGAAAAACACGGGGGGAACCCTTTTCTAGAAGAGTTGCCAGCAAAGGCTAGAGCCCCCCCCCTACCCTATTTGTTACGACAGATGGAAATTGACAGGTGCCATTTTGGCCCAAAGGGGACCGGGAGCAGAGTGGTAAGAGAAGGCTCCCTATTTCCCAGGAGCAGAAAACCCCCCAAACGGATGCAGTTTATCTTTACCCAAGATACACACAAACATATAAAAAAAAACATAGAAAAATTTTGGAGAGTAACCCTAGAAGTATATTTGGATATATATATATATAATTTTAAAAATAAAAAATAACAAAAACATATAAAATTTAATATATATTATATATATTATATTATATATTTAAAAACAAAACATCTATAAAATAATATATTAAAAATATATATAATAATATATATATATATAAATTTTATAATACGTACAAATACAAAATTTATATGAAAATATAT
>NC_051394.1:35638368-35650868 GCF_015228065.2 Penaeus monodon
TTGTAAAGGCTACTTCAACATTATACTTTTTCAATTACATGTGTCATATACACACAGACTGAAACCTGTCATCCACAACTTGGTATATACACTGACACATTAAAAAAGTGACATTAATCCTCTACACACCAACCTGAAGAAAATATTCCCAGCACAGTTCATAAAAAATCTTTTTCATAAATCTGGGTTTGCTGTCTTCATTTTCAGAGAAACAATTGTATAATGCATTGGCCTTATATAGAAAACTATGCTTTCATCAAAATATTTCCTTTTGCTTATAGACTTTAAACACGAAAAGGAATACCACAAAATTAATTTATTATATAGCTAGAACATCATAAATTGTTTTTTTAATGTAGTAAAATCTTATTAGTAAACAATTTCACACTTCTCTATTGACAGGAAAACAGAATCTATATCCAAAGAACTGTAAAAATAATCACTAAATACCTTAGGACCATAATTTCCACTTTGAGAAATGAATCTCTATCTATCTACATGGAATATGCATCAATGTTCTTAAATGATAAAAGCATAGACATGATCAAAATTCCAAGCACCGCATAATATACTTTTTACAATTCTTTCCACCTTATGTAGTTTTCAATGAAATAAAAATACATTTATTTCACTTGTGTAGTTTTCAATGAAATAAAAATACATTTATTTCATGCTTGGATTTTATCCCCTTATTTCCCTAGTAAACACTGTCTAGTTCTCTTCTATGTTTTCCTACATGAAAGATTTCTACCACTCTACATATGGGCCTATAAAGTATGTTTAGAAATAATAATAAAGTAACACTGACATAAGAATTATAATAGTAAAGGTAATCATCAAAAAATAAATAAAAATAATCATCATCATAATATGAATAATAATTACATGTTACTGTTGATTCTTAAATGCCAGTTACCTTGAAAGATCAGTTTTGTAATGTATTCCTGAGTACATAAACTGAAGCTTCTTTTTTTAATTACTCCAGATTTAAAATTTGCCTTTATATACTACTATAGAATAAAACCATACATGATACACTTTTCCAAATTTTTGTTCTTCACTTTGCATAATCACTAAAAACATTATTTATTTCATCTACTGTCATACTACTTAAATGATTGCCATTTGAAACTGGATCCCTAACCTTTCTTCTAATAAGTATTTAATAATTTCAAAAGCTGTAAGTTCTAATTACCGGGTAACCATCTCTAGATTTCATCAACATTGTTGCAGACATTTGTGATATTTCACTTCTTTTACATTATAAGTGCATCCTGCTTACATGAAGCCACACCTCCATAAGGACTTGATACTTTTTTGTTCAAGTTAAGGCTGATGGTTAAGTAGGATGGAAATGCAAACTCTAATAGATAATGTAAAAATGCAATATTACTTTACACGACAGTGTGTAAAAAGAAAATTCCCAAAAATAAAATCAGAGACCATCAGTAACAAGAAAATGCATGCCCTAGGGAAATGCATGTGTAATAGAAGCACATTTCACATATTTTTTTTTTATTTATTTAAGAATATTTCAACTGAAACAGTAATAATAATTACATAAAGTATATATATGATACACCTGAATCACATATCAACACTTCTTTCTTTAAATCTAATAAAGAATATTCCTAACCACATCTTCTATATGCATTTAAGACCATGTCTCAACATGACTTCTAAAATTTTCATCAAAACAATTTATGAACATTACTGCTACAAATTCCTAATTAAAATTGCTGAAGAGATAACAAGTAATTATAAAACTGTTGTACAAAAGTAAAATAAAAGTCACAGACCAATGAAAAAAAAATCCTTTCCTAATTCAAAATTATTGGCACCCTTCAATAGCAATAACTGCATCAGATAAATGTTCTAGCTACACTAAAGCAATGACTACCCCAGCCTCAGTGGCAGAAAGTCTCTTGCTACAATCTACCTCTTCCTATACTTCTTTTCCAGTTAAGATGATCTCATACACATATCTAAGGACATATTCTATTGATTCTGTACTACTGTCTAATGTAAAAGTTTACTTTTTCGGGAATTTAAGTTTCATATGTAATGCTGCACTCTTTGTATGTTGGGACACCATTTGTGGGGAAATAATGATAGTGGCTTATAAAATCATAAACCCTGTTTAAGTTCATTGGTACAACAATGCGATAATACTAGATAAATGCCAGACACCATATGAAAAATAAGTAAAAAACCTCAAGTAACTGATGCTATCACTGTCTACATAGAGTTTGATGTTAAATCCTTACTTGGCTGTTCCATTACAATCACCAATGCTAACACAGAGTATCATTTGGCATAATAACATTTATCCTTAGTATTTAACAAGTATTCTGTATACACAACTTCAGAAAATGATACAGTTCTTTTTATTCTTCTTTGCAGACATTTTGGCTGGTGGGCGCTCTGCAGCCTGGAACTTCCGCACTATTCTTACCAACTCATAAAATGACTGGTCTACATTAGTACGATTTTTGGCCGAGCATTCAATGTATGGAATCTTCAGTTGGCGCGCAAGGGTGTGAGCCTCCTCTGTGCTTGTCTGAAAAATTGCAAAATATTTTTAGATAAAGATGAACAAGAAAGTGAGGATAATGAATTACTTCACAAAGAAAGCACTAAAAGATATAAACATCAAAGGCTGACTTTAATCTCCTCCAATAAGTACCTGTATTAATTATCATAGAAAATTTTGCTTGTGATCAAAATTTTCTTAAAAATAGCAATGACCAAGGAACTATTCTCTTTTTGTTAAATTTTACACTTTGGAAGCAATTAATATATCAAATCATCAACTGACAATAAAATACGTAGTTTTGATGACATCCATTAATAAAGTGTGGCCATCATGTAAATTTCAATCTTCGGAAAAGCACAAGAAGCCTTGATAAAATTACAGAATTCCATCTTCCGTGGCATGTCTCAAGCTCCCCATTTATGCAATTTCTTACAGTATTCTTTATCCCTCTCTTTTTCATTCTCTCTCTTTATATCTATTTCCTAACATTCATTGATCTATACACCATTTCTCTCTCATTTATTCATTAATTCTTCCATTTCCTATTTCTTCTTTTTTGCCTCCCTCTCATTCATTAACTTATTGGATCCAAGCACCTTATAACTTAAAGGTAGACCAAAATTCAAGATAACTTGTGTGGCGATTCTCCCAAGTGCGTCTTATAGGCCATGCCCACACGAACACCCATGCACTGTATCTAGACTTTACCGAGTATTTAATAATTTCAAAGCTGTAAGTTCTAATTACCGGGTAACCATCTCTAGATTTCATCAACCATTGTTTTGCAGACAGTTGTGATATTTCACTTCTTTTACATTATAAAGTGCAACCTGCTTACATGAATGCACACCTCCATAAGGACTTTGATACTTTTTTTTGTTCAAGTTAAGGCTGATTGTTAAAGTAAAAAAAGGGGGATGGAAATTTGCAAAATCTAATGATAAGTACAATGCAATCTACTTTACCGCGTGATGTAAAAAGAAAATTCCCAAGAATACAATCAGGACCATCAGTAAACAAGAAAATGCATGCCTAATGGAAATGCATGTGTAATAGAAGCACATTTCACATATTTTTTTTTACTTTAATTTAGCATATTTCACTGACCAGTTAATAATTACATAAAGTATATTATTCTACACCTGCATCACATATCAACACTTCTTTTCTTTAAATCTAATACAGTTTCCTAACCACATCTCTATATGCATTTAAGACCGATGTCTCAACATACTTCTAAAATATTTTCATCAAAACAATTTATGAACATTACTGCTCAATTCCTTGAATTAAAATTGGCTGAAGAGTACAAGTAATTATAAAACGTTGTACAAGAAGTAAAATAAAGTCACAGACCAATTGAAAACAAATCCTTCCTAGAGTTCAAAATTATTGCACCCTTCAAGAGCAATAACTCGCCAGCAGATACATGTTTCTAGCTACACTAAAGCAAATGCCTACACCAGCCTCAGTGGCATAAAGTCTCTATGCTACAATCTACCTCTTCCTATACTTCTTTTCCCAGTTAAGATTATGCCTCTATACACATAATCAAAGGACAATTCTAATTGATTCTGTACTACTGTCTAATGTAAAAGTTTTACTTTTTCGAAACGGAGGCTAAAGCATACATAAAAAGAAAGAATGGAAAAAAAAGAATGCTCGAGAAATTGTAGTTCAGACGAAATTCTCCACCTTTTCTTCTCTTCTTCCCTTTCATTTTCTTTCCTTCTCTTCATTCCATCCCTTCCCCTCCCCTCTCTCCCATCCCTCGCCCTTTCCTCCTTCTCCCCCTTCTTCCCCCTCCCTCTTCCCTCCCCCTTTCCTCCTTCTCCTCCCCCCTCGTCCCCCTTCCCTTCCAAACTTCCATCACGGCCTCCTCCTTCCCCCCTCTCCCCCTCCCCATCTCCCCCCAGCAGCAGAGCCTCCTCCCCCCGTTCCTCGCAGATCCTGAGCGCCGGAGACCGAGGCTGGCGGGCGCCGCCCTCCTCCCGCGCCATGCCCTCACTGCGGGGATCGGGGTGTCGAGGCGCCAGTGAGCCTGGTCCGTCGGGCGCGGACGGTGGTGATTGCTCCGGGACAGCAAGCGGACTGAGCGTGTTCGGTGTGTGGAACAGCAGACGGCCCTTTCGGCACGAGGCGACACCCCTTCTGCAGATTTAGCATTCGCCACATTACTCTCCCCGACCCACACATAGGCACTCTGTCATGGTAACACTCGGTGCGCGCGCTCCGTGCCTCCTTAGCCGTTAGCACGGGCGCTGCAGGCCTTACACCCTACTCAACGGTTGAGTTGTTGTCAGGAACTACCACACACCCGTCCGAGAGAGGCAAGGAACGCCACTAGATTGAAGCGGAAATAGGCATGATACATGTGGAGTGAGTCAGGTTACGATACCACGTGTGCGTGTGATTACACACGGAGTGGGTGCGTTGTGGGCTTGTGGTGTTTTGCTGCTGGCGTCTGAAGAGTTGTCTTCGTGGTTTACTCTCGTTTTATAGTTTCTTTTTTTTTTCTTTCTTTCTTTTCTTCTTCTTTTTCGTTGGCTACAGCAGGGTTTCGGCAGGAAGACTTTGCTTGTATTACGGCTTCTATCTTTCGTCGGGAGGCCTTTCGGTAACCGGGTTGGAGCGGTCTTGTTACGTTGCTTGTCAATATGGTTTATGTTTTTTCTTTCATGTTCTGTTTCGTTCGTTCTCTTTCCATTCCTGTTGTATCTATCTATCCATCTATTTGTTTACGTATCTTTCCATCTTTTTGTCTGTCTACCTACCTATCTACCTACCTACCTACCAGCCTATCTATCTATCTATCTATCTATCTATCTATCTACTATCTATCTATCTATCTTCTATCTATCTTTCTATCCGTCTACTTACCCGTCTATCTGTCTGTCTGTCTGCCTATCTCTACCTACCTCCTATCTATCTATCTATCTATTCGTATACTTACCTGTCTATCTGTCTTCTATCTATCTATCTCTACCTACCTACCTCCCTCTCTACCTACCTGTCTACCTCTCTCCTCAACCTCTCCCCCCTCCCCTATCTTAACCCCTTCCCTCCCTCCCTTCCTTCCGATACCTCCCTTCGCCTCAAGCCACGACGAGGAGGGACAGCACAACCGCGTCACATCCTTCCCTCTTCAGCACACAGCCGCATAAACCCATTGATCTCATTTGCGACTCAATGGCGGGTGCTAATTATACAGCAGTGGGTCTTTCCTCCATCTCGAGGACGTTAAACTAATACCTTACCAAGCCGTCAGCTGTTTACTGGCACCCTCCCCCCCCTCTTCCCCTCTCACGAAGCGCTGTCTCCAAAACTTGTTCTTGACGTGTTCATAATGACAAAAAAAAAAAGATTTTTATATGATTTGGTTACTATTTTCTGGGGTTTTGTTTTCGTTATCATTTTTCTTTCATAATTATGACGGTCTAGTTTAACATAATTTTAGGTGTTAGAGGTTTTCTTGCCTCGTTATGCTATTAGCCGTTGTTCGTCATTATATTTTTTGATTGTTACTTTTACGCTATGATCACCATCCTTCTCTTTTTTTATTCTTATCGTTATCTTCATCATTCGTATCATCACCATCGCCATCATTTATTATCACCATCCCTCTCCCTATTTACCCTTCCCTCTATCTACTTCTATCCTTCACCCTCCCCCCCCTCGCCCTCCCCCGCAAAATTTTGTTAATGCATTTTAGCTGGGAGAGCGACTTGAGGGTTGCCTTTGATCGCTATTTAGCAATGAAAGAATATTTCATTTTTTTCCCTCTCTCACTGGAAGATAAATAGCCGTTGACAACAATGGCCCTTCCCCTGCTACATTCTCTGCCTGCAGGTCCACCGTCGATGGAGAGAGACAGAGAGAGAATGAGAAAGAGAGAGAGAGAGAGAGAGAGAGAGAGAGAGAGAGAGAGAGCATAGGAGAAAAGGAGAAGATAGAGAGAGATAGAGATATATATATATATATGGAGAGAGAGAGAGAGAAGAAAGTAGAGGGAGAGAAAGAGCACACGAAATATTCTGGAAAACTTAACGGTTTCTGAAAGACTTTTCATTTTCCTTTTAAAAGAGTTTACCGGCTACGCAGAACCGCCACGAACCTTAGCTCAGACTCTAAACAAAATAATGCCAAACACACATCTCCGTTTATTCGTTAATTTTTATTTCTGTTCACGTGTATCTGTTTATGTGCTCATTTATCTGTCTATCTCTTTTTACATATTTACCTGACATTAATTCTATTTTCTCCCTCTTCTCTTTCTCTCCGTCTCTACCACTCTCTTGTCTTCCTCCCTTTCCCCCTCCTCTTATTATCTTTCAATTACTTCATCCCTTTCTTTTATCCTCTTCTCTTTTATTCTTTTCCTCTCTTCTTCTTAACCTCTTTTTTATATCTTCCATCTCCTCCTTTCTCTTTTCTCCTGCTTTCTCCTCTCTTTTCTCTCATTTCCCTCTTTCTCCTCTCTTTTCTCTCATCCCCCCTTTCTTTCCTCCCTTCTCTCCTTTCTCTCATCCCCCCTTTTCTCCTCTCCTCTTCACCCTTCTTTCTTTTCTAATTTCTCGCATTCCTCTCCCTTTCTCCTTCCTATATTTCCCTCACCCTCTGTTCGCGGGGGAGGTTGCAGCAAAATTTAAATCTAACTCAATATGTATTAATTAACACCCCGCCCTCCCCCCCCCCAATTCCCTTAACCCCCTCCCTCTTTCCCTGCACCCCTCCCTCCCCCCCAATTCCCTTAACCCCCTCCCTCTTCCCCCCCCCTTCCTTACCTCTTCCTTACCCCGCCTGGTCATCATCCCCCCTCCCCTCCTTCCCCCGGTCTTTCCCCTCTGGCTCTCTGTCCTCACTTACCCCTTCCTCCCCAGACCCGACTTTCCCTTCCCCTTCCCACTCCCTAGTTCCCTACCCCCTCTTTCTCCCCTTCCTTCCCCTCCTCTCCCTCCTCTTCCTTCCCTCTCTCTCCCTCTCCCTCCTCTCCCTCCCCTCCACCCCTCTTCCCTCCCTCCTTCCCCTCCTCTCCCTCCCTTCCTTCCCCCCTCCCTCCCTCCTCCCTCTCCCTCCCCTTCCTTCCCCTCTTTTCCCTCCCTTCCTTCCCCTCCTCTCCCTCCCCTTCCTTCCCCTCCTCTCCCTCCCCTTCCTTCCCCTCCTCTCCCTCCCCTTCCTTCCCCTCCTTCCTCTCCCTCCTTCCTTCCCCTCCTCTCCCTCCCCTTCCTTCCCCTCCTCTCCCTCCCCTTCCTTCCCCTCCCCTTCCTTCCCCTCCTCTCCCTCCCCTTCCTTTCCCCTCCCCTTCCTTCCCTCCTTCCCCTCCTTTCCTTCTTCCCCTCCCTCCTCCCTTCTCCTTCTCCCCCTCCTTCCATCCCTCTCCCCTCCTCTCCTCCCCTTCCTCCCTCCCTTCCTTCCCCTCTCTCCCTCCCCTCCTTCCCCTCCCCTTCCTTCCCCTCCTCTCCCTCCCCTTCCTTCCCCTCCCTCTCCCCCTTTCCCTTCCCCCCCTTTTTTCCCCTCCTCCCCCTCCCCTTCCTTCCCCTCCTCCCCTCCCCCCCCTTCCCCCCCTTTTCCCCTCCCCTTTCCCCTTTTCCCCCCCTTCGAAAAACAAAAAGGGCAAATAAAACCCGGGGGAAATAAAAAAAGTAAATTTTTTTTTTTTTTTTTTTTTTTTTTAATAAATAAAAAACAACCCCAATAACGCAAAACGCAATAAAAAAATAACCCCAAAAACATACAACCAAATTAAAACCATACATAAAAAAACGATTCATAAGTCCCGGGAAAACAAAATTACGTGTAAAAAAAAAAAGAAAAAAAAAAAATCGCCGTCCCGGGAAAGAATTTCATTCACACGGGGGGGGTGGGGTGTACACACGAACACGGGTAAAAAGGGTATAAATCCCCCAAAGGGTCTTTTTTTCTGCTTTATTTTTCTAAAGGAAATTTAATAAAGTTGTAGTTTTGCTATCATGAATATCTAGAAGACTTCGATCGACTGAGAACCAAAGGTAATTATGAGGGTAACTCTTGTAAAAATGCATGTGAAAACAGAATACTTGATTAAAGCATATATTGGTAAGAAAAACATTGTATCACAGCAATAACCAGCAGACTGGGTACAAAAAATTAAAAATTAAAAGTCTTTTACCAGACAATACTAAAAGGGCAGGCAAATTCCGGCGACATTAAAAAGAAAACGGAAATTTTGCCGATAAAAAAAAACGGGGTTTAGTGAAAAAAAACGACATCAGGTTTTAAAGAAACGAAAAAAGCTTGCGGATGGAGAGAGGAAGAAAATATTGTCAGTTTTATAAAATAAGATCGTTCAACATGCGATATCCATGTCATGATATTGAATCTGTAATCCTTTCTCTCTCTCACAACGCACATTCATTCTAAGTACTCACCTGCACCTTCAAGAATCAATCTAATTTGCATGTGTTTTCAGTTCAGTTACCCGTTTCTCATGTTCGTTTTCCGATATATTATACCTCATTCACGCCTGCAGATTTTTTTTTCCCCCCCGACCCTTTCCCGTTTTTTGATAAGTGATTTATGAATAATAATAACAATCACGTCCCTCACTTTATCACGGGCAATCACACGAAATTATGATATTTGCATATATCCATAAAAGGCACTCGCCTTCATAAGTAAAGTAAAATCAATGGGTCTTTCTATTGGTCCTTTTTTTTTTCGTAAATTAATACACTCAATTATCGTCCAGATTTGCCACGGTTGAGTTTGTAACGCTGACTTGATTTCTTTATAGAGCGTGAAACTACCGCCGCGTGCCTGTCTGTCTGCATATTTGCATACTTTACATTGGCGGAATATCTGACAGGTATTGACTCTACAGATTGTGATACTGAACGCTGTTACGAGCTGCCAAATTGACTTTTTTATTGGCCTTTTTCCCTGTAGAGAATGATATTTGGGGCTACGACATATCCACAGACATTGAGACATTGTGTCAGTTTTCCCGTTAAGAAACCTTTGGAATAGAGTAAAGTAACTGAACAGTTATACATACACATCAGTAAGATTTATTATAAACAACGTTATATAAAAATAAGTCAATGTTTCAATATCAGATGACACTTCCTGCTTGGCAACGCATTTCTGGAATTCTAGGACCATATCTAGAGCAAGAGAGTGAATACAAAAAGAATCTCACCAACCATATTCAGTTCCCTTTGTAAATACAGGCGTCGTTATATGCTAGCGAGACACCGTCAAGAACAAGTGCACAGCATCACTGGTCACTGCAGGTCTCCATTATCCTTGCAAAGTGATGAGTAACGTTTATAAGGGGGCGGAGAGATATTTTAGTCCCCCCGTTTCCGCAGGGTGATTTGTCACGTTGATGAACATGAGTCCATTCCGTAGCAGAGTCATATATATCCCCAAGAGAGCAGGAAAATACGATATAGTTATATTTTCCTCCTTTTTCCTAGTAAGAAATCCCAGGTCTATCCTGTAAAAGAATACACATCTCGCAAAAGGTTGATTACTTTGTTTTCGTTTTAACTGACTGCAGTAAGGAAGAATTTAATGGTACACATGTACTCCCCTTCTCCCCCAACATGACATTGCGGTGGGGGTGCAGCTGCGTGCATAACAGAGATCGGTCATGCGATTATTATTAACATTATCATTATTATCTATCATTTTTATTATCATTATAATCATTGTATTATTGTTATTATTATTAATTTTACTATTATTGTTTTATTATTATTATTATTTTTTATTATTAATTAATATTATTATTATTATCATTATTATTATCTTATTATCAATATTATCATTACTATTATTACTATTATTATCATTATTATTATCATTATTGATATTACTATTATTTTATTATTCATTATCATTATTATCATTGTTATTGTTATTATTATTATTTCATTTTATTATTATATTATTATCTCATATTTTTATTGTTGTTATTGTTTTTTTTTATTATTATTATTATTATTTTATTATATTATTATTTTAAATTATTATTTGTTATTTTATTATTATTATTTTATTTTATTTTTTTTTATTATTATTTTGTTTTATCATTATTCTTATTATTATTTTTCTATTATTTATTATCATGGCTATCATCATTATTGATATTATTAATACCACTATTATTAATATTATTTTTATTGTTGTTGTTGTTGTTGTTGTTGTTGTTGTTGTTGTTGTTGTTGTTATCATCATCATCACTCATCTTCCCATCACCATCCTTATTTTTACATTATTATATCCGCGAAGTGGACGACGTGAAAAGAAAATGTCCCCCAAAAGGGTTTCGCGAGCCGCGGGTAACGAACGGCTCCCCCGGGGTCCCGCGGGCGAGGCGCGCCTCCCGCCGCGCCGCCATGCAGATTCCCGCTCGCGACGCCCCTCCGCTCGGCCGGGTTTACGAGGCGGGTCCCGCGGCGTCGTGACGGCGGCCGCTCAAACGACGGAGAAATCTGGCGGCTGGTGACCGCCTAATTGCCGACGCAGATGCAAGGCAGTGTCGGCCCGGACGCCTCTCGAATTCAAAAGTCCCGGGGCTTTTCACTAAAAATCGCCCTTATCGACAAAGGGCCCCCTTGAGTTTCTTCCGCGCATGCCTCGTTTCGTCCCGGGGCGCGGCTGTTTTAAAAATCTGCCCAGTTGGGCTCCCAGCCCGTGAGGGCTCGTAATGCTTTTTTTTTGTCCTACCCCTTGAATCTGGTTTTATGTTAAAGGGCGTGACAGGTGTGCGAGCGCCCGAAAAAGACGCCCGCGGTAACCGTGCTGTTTGCAAATAATTAGAATTAACGTACCTCAGTTCAATAACTATATTGGATATATAGATTATAAGTAATTAAGCATATATATATATATATATATTATATATATAATATATATATATATTATATATTATTATAATGTGTTTGTGTGTGTGTGTGTGTGTGTTTGTGGGTGTTTTGGATATATATATTATTTTATATATATATTAATTTTATTATAATACATATAATTTATATATTATTTATATTATAATTTCTTATATATATATATTATTATTATATATATATTATATATTAAATATATTACATAAAAATTTAAAATAAATTTTGTGTGGTGTGTTTTGTGTGGTGTGTGTTGTGTGTGTGTGGTATGTGTGTGTGTTGTGTGTGTTGTGTGTGTGTGTTGTGGTGTGTGTTTTATGGTGTGTTGTGTGTTGTGTGTGGTAACCCACTCACTAGGGGGAATGAGTGGGTATAAATATACATATATCATATATATTATATATATTATTATATTATATAATTATATATTATAAATATATAATAAATATATATAAACCTTCCTCTATTTTCAACAGGGCCTTTTTTGGCATCCTTTTCTCCATGACACTATTCTCTGTTTTTCACTCATGCTGGCATAAAAATCCCCCCTTTAATTCATCAGCAGCCCCTCTTTCCTTTTTCCTAAGTCTTTTACCAGCTATTCTTTTTTCCATCCCTCCCTTTAAATTTCACTAAAGCAGTCCAGTCCTCTCTTTTTGGGTTTTTTAAAAACCTTTCCCCTCAAATTTTCCTCTTTTCTCCCCCCTGACGCCCCGTTTTGGGCCTTTCCCTCTGTGGCTTATTTTTTTATTTGTGTTGTGTGTTTTGCACTATTATACTAAAAATATATTTTTTAAAATATATTATTTATTAATATATATATAATATATATATATTATATAATTGTATATATTATTAATTATATATTATATATATATATATATTTAAAATATGTGGTGTGTGTGTGTGTGTGTGGTGTGTGTTTGTGTGTGTGTATGTTTTTGGCTTTATATATTATATTAAATTTTTAATCTTATTTATATTATATATATATTTATAATTTATATTATAATATTTTTATATATTTCTTTCCCCTTTTTATTTTTATTATCTATATATATTAAAAATTTATAATATTT
>NC_051394.1:35655868-35668368 GCF_015228065.2 Penaeus monodon
TCTGTCTATCAATACATAAACCAGATCATATATCTAGACTTTCCCTCTCTTTTTCTAAATGTATTATTTGTCTACGTGTCAGTTTTTTTCTCGCCCCTGTTTGTTTATTGATATATCTATTTATCATTCGCGCTTCTGTTTATCTTTTGCCCTGACAGATAGCCACACCTACACACATACATGCAACAAAGGCCCATAATAGCCACAGCGCACACGACACACACTCACAAAAAACCACACACACACACACACACACCACACAACACACACACACACACACAACACCCCAAAACCAACCACAAATATATAATATTATATTAAAATAATAATATATATATATTAAATAAATATAATATATATATAATATATATAAAATACCAATAAAACACGTGTATATGTAATTGTGTGTATATATATATAATATAATAATTTTATATATAAAATAAAAAATAATAAACATATAAAAAATAAACGGAAAATATAGGGATAAAATATTTTATATTTATATTTTATAATTATTGATATTTTTAATATATTTATTTTTTTTTTTTTTATTTACTGTATAAGTAATATTATAAAATATTATTCTATATATATATATGTAAAAATTATATAATTCTATATTTTAATAAATGGATTAATCTTATTTATTTAGTTTTTTTATTTAATTTATTATTTATTTATTAAATAATATATATATATATAAAATATATATATATATATATATTATATTAATTTAATATATAAAAGAATAATATATATATATATATAAAAACAACCCCAAGGCCAGCAGCCAGTCCAAAAACCCGAAAAAAAATAAGATTTACAGCCGAGAGATAGACTTCACAAATTACCGGCATTATCTAATCAATACGGGACACAACACAGACGTATATACCCTTTGTTAAAAACGCGTGTGAAAAAAACCCCTTTGCTGTCGTCATTATATGGGCAAAAAATCCTTACAAATGAAAAGTAAACCCTTTTTTTACGTGGCCTTTAAGAATCGTTTACCGGTTTAATTTTGAGCTCTATTATGCATTAAATTGTCTAGACGACATGGTACGTGTGTGTGCGTGTGCGTGTGTGTGTGTGTACACATACATACATACACAAATACACACAATCAGACACACACAAACACACACACGCACACTAACACAAACACACACACCCACACAAAACCCCCAACACACACACACAAACACCCACAAAATTATATATAAATTAAAAATATTAAGATAATATAAAATATATATATATATATAATAAATTATACGCACACACCACACACACACACACACACACACCACATACTTTATATATATATATAATATTTTTAATATATAATATATATATATATATAAATATTTTATATAAAATATATAATAAATATATATATATATATTATATAAAAATTATATAAAAATATACCCGGGGGACTATATATATATATTATATATTAATATATATATTTTTATAATAATATAATTAGAAAAATATAATAGGGTATGAATCAATATATCTATATATGTATTATTTTATATATACATACAAAAAAAGTATATTTTTAATTTTATATATTAGAATATTATGCATATATATATATAATTATATATATATATATATATTTTATATATATATATATCAAATAAAATATATATTATATAAAAAATTGTGTGTGGGTGTGTGTGTGTGGGTGTGTGTTTTTATATATTTTAATATAAAATATATAAAAATAATATAATATATCTTTTAATATAAAAAATAAAATTTTAAAAAATATATTATTATAAAATGTATACCACCCCACACACACAAAACACACCAAAACACACACACACAATATTATAAGTTATATATAATATTTTTGATATATATATATAATAAATTATAGATATTTTAATTATAATTCAATTTTCCCACAACACCACAACACCACACACACCCCACACCACAAACCCCAAAACCACCCACACCAAACACAAATATAATTATATAAAATTTTTAATATATAATTTTAAATATATAATAATATATAATAATTTATTTAAAATAAATTTATATAAAACATGTAACACCCCAACACACCAAACCACACACACCACACACACACCACACACACAAAACACACACAAAACACACCACACACACATATAATAAATATATATATAAAATATTATATATATATAATATATATATAAAATTTTCCCCCCCCCCCCCCCCCCATACTACCCCTACACACCACAACACACACCACACACAAAACACAAAACACCCCAACACAACACAAACACAACCACAACACACAATATAAAAAATATTTTAAAATTTTAAAATATCTAATATAATTTAAAAATATATATTATATAAACAAATATATTCAATCTACACATACACACAACAAACCACACCCCACACCCACACAAAACACACACAAAAAACCACACACACCCACACAAAAACCCACACAACACACACACACACATATATATATAAAATATATATATTATAAAAATATATTTTATAAAAATATAAAATATATATAAATAATAAAACCTATAAAAATTTATTCATTTATTTGTTTTATTCATTTATTCATTCATATGTTGTTCTCTCTCTTTCTGACTTTTTCTTTCCTTCTCTCCGGACGATTTAACACAATCCCAAACAAGAGGGTTAAGACCAAAGAAAAATCATTTACAGACTATAAAAAAATTATGTGAAATTTTTAAATAAAGGAAAAAAATGTCCCTTTTGGGTTGGGAAGAAATGCCCTTGGGCCCATAAGAAAAAAAAACCCAAATACCTTTTCCCTTTCAAGTTTTCCCCCCTTTTTTTTTTTTTCCTTTTTTGCTCGGGCGCAGCGGGAAATTTTTGAAGGGTTTAATCCCACCTTTTGAAGCTTCGAATTCTATTATTTATTTGAGATTATAGCGCTCTGGTGTGTGTATGAATAAGTGTATACATGTGTGTGATTTTAATTTTGAAACATATGATTTAATAAGACACGACTGTATAGGTGAATAAAAATTTGTCTTCCGTCTTTTTTATAACATGTGAAAGTTGAAGCCTGTGAATTATATATATATATAAAAAAGGGAATATGAATAATGATAAAAAAACTGAATCTAACGTAAGGATAAAACAATATCGATTGTTTTGGTTTTCCCTTTTCTTGGGCCGAAAAGTACTGGTTTTGAGTAAGGGCATTTTTTTTCCATTCAGTTATTTATCTTCTCTTGGTATCGTATCACCTACTTTAATTCAGTTATTGATATCTGAAAGGTTATTTTTCCAAGCACCAAAAGGAAAATAGCCTAATAAGTTAAATCATTGTGGTCATTATTTAAAAAAAACATTTAGAAGAATATTAGATTTGTTATAATTACAATTTATTATCAACCGTGTACTATTTCGGAAACTAAGTTTTTCAATAAATACTTTAAAGTTGATGCTAACAGCAATGATGAGGTCGTTACTGTCTATAAGATTATTAATATAATGAATATTGGTAATTTGTCCGTTGTTGTTTTTTCATTATTATTGTATGTTATATTTGTTTTGTTCTTATTCATTACTATTACTTTCATGAAATTACTAATAAAAACTAAGAAATAGTGATACCATCCTTTTTCATTTTTATTAAATTTATAAGGAAAAACGGTTTTCCGTTTTCCCTTTTTTTAATTTTTTTATTCCCCTTTTTAACTATTTTTATTATTATCACATTATATTGCTATTTCCATTTTTATCTTTATTACCTTCTAAAGGGATACAAAAATAAAATAATAATTTATTATTATTATTATTTTTTATTATTATTTTCATTATTTTTATTATTATTATTTTTAAATTTTTGTTGTTTTTTTATTATTATTAAATTATTGTTATTATTAAAATTATTTTTAAATATCATTCCCAAATGTGCGTGTATAAAATAAAATTTTATACCTTTTATATAAATATACTTATATATAATTTTATATATATATATAATAAAATATATATATGGAAGTGTATTGGTGTGGTGGGGTGTGTGTGTGTGAGTGTGTGTGTGTTTGCTTTTGTGTGTTTTATAATAATAATATATAAAATATATTAAAATATAATTTTATATTATAATATGTGTTTGTGTGTGTTTGGGTTTTGTGTGTGTGTGTGTGGGTTTTGGGGGTTGGGGTGTTGTGTGTGTGTGTGTGTTGGGGTTATGTATTATATGTGTGTGTTATATGCAAATTATATAAAATAAAAAATAAAAAAAATTTTATATATAAAATATATAAGATTATAATATAAAATAAATTTTTTTGGGGTGTGTGTGTGGTGGGGGTGTGTTGGGGTGTGGTTTGTGTGTGTGTGTTGGGGGTGGGTATTATATATATATATTTTTTTTTATTAAATTAAAATTTAAAATATATTAAAATTAAAATTTTAATTTTATTTTTGCGTTTTGTAAAATATGGTGTATAAAAATTTTTATAAAATATTATATTTTTATATAATATTTATATATTATATATAAAAACATATATATAGGGATCTGTGTGTGTTTTGTGTGTTTGTTTTATATATTTTATATATTTTATATAAAATTTTTTTTTAAAAGAAACAATTTTATATATAATATATTTTACATAAATGTTAAAAATTTATATATTATTAATATATGCTGTATATATGATTTTATATATTTATATTATATATTATATAATATAAAATAATTTATTTTTGTGTTGTAATACATTTGTTTTCCAAATTTTTTTATAAAATTTTTATATAAAATATAAAATTTTCTATATTTTTTTATCTATTTAAAATTTAACTAATGTATATATTTTTTTTTAATATTTTATATTTATATATATGCATGTAATTTTGTTATTATATATATTTATTATATATTATTTATATAATTTTATTATAATTTTGTATGGATAAAAATTTTTTGAATACATTGTTAATAATATTTTAGGGAATAATATTTTATATTATATATAAATATTAAATATATATATTTTAATTTTTATTTAATAAAATCTATTCAAAATTCCAAAAGAAAATTTTAAACCTATAATTTTAAATTTTATTTTATATATGTTGTATATTTTAGGGTTTTATATACATATGTGTGCCTTTGTGTGTGTATGTGTGCAGCACAATTTTTTACGAGATAATGTGTGTGCTTTTGTGCCCACAACACACACACACACACACACACACCACACACAACACACACACAACCCCCACAAAATATATATTATGCATAGTCTTGAAAAATACGCATATTTTCCCTTATATCACAAACATAATATTATATTAATATATAATCATATATAAATTCCTATAAAAATATATATATATATGTGTGTTTTGTGTGTATGTATAAAACCCCGCACCAAAACACAAAATATTAAAACACCCACCACACACACACACACACACCCTATATATTATTGTCATTAAATGTATAACACAGCCATGCCATACACCTATATTTCTTCATTTACATCGGGTCGCCGTCGTTATAAAATAAGCTGCCAAGGTAAGGGGCCATCACAGTTTTTGAGCGGGTTTATATTCCCTTTTTTTTTCCTAAATTTTTCTCATATCCCTCTCCATTTCCCTTATCCTTACCAAAACCCTCCCCTCATTATTTGACTATGAAAATTCATATCGAAATAATTACCATTCACTCTTTCACACAGGGAAGAAAGGAATAAAAAAAAAATAAAAGAGAGAGAGAGAGAAGGTAAAAGGAAGAAGAAAAAAAAGGACTCCACATAGGCCTGGCAGCCGCGTGTTCCCCCCGCCAAAAAAAGACCCGGGCCCCAAACGTCCCTTTTCCAAACTCATAATTCGGCGGCGGAAAAGAAATGTATTTTCTGGTATACCCCCTTTAAAGGGCCGCGCCCCCTCCCCCTTTGGGGGGCCCTTTTCCCCCCATTGGGGGACGTGGGTTTTTTCTGTTCGGTTTTTTTTCCGTTTGTTTGGGGTTTTGGGGGCGTGTGTTTTTTTTTGGGGAAAAGAGGCCCGGAAAAAAATAGAGGGGGTTTAGAGGGTGGGGGAAGGAGAACGAGAAGAGAGGGAAAAACCCAGGGGAGGAGAAAAATAAAAAGGGGGGAAAAAGAGAGAGAGGGGAGAGGGGGAGAGGGGGGGGAGAGAGAGAGGGGGAGAGAGAGAGAGGTGGGGGGGAGGCCCGGGGTTTGGGGAAAAGGAAAAGAGCATTAAAGGGGGAGGAGGAAAAGGGGGGGGGGGCGGGGAAAAGGAAAAAAATTAAAAAAAAAAAAAAAGAGTTGGAATGAAAAAAAGAAGGGAAAGAAAGGGAAAAAATGAAAAGGTCCTTTTTTTCACTAAAAAAAAAGGTATTTTTTTTATTAAACCCCTTTTTCATTATAAAACTTACCTACAAAAAAGCCTCGACCACCTCGTGTTAAAAAGGTATGCAAAACGTTCATTGGCCGGTTATT
Organism: Penaeus monodon; assembly: GCF_015228065.2. NCBI lineage: Eukaryota > Metazoa > Arthropoda > Malacostraca > Decapoda > Penaeidae > Penaeus > Penaeus monodon. The sequence continues at coordinate 35,662,339 of NC_051394.1, forward strand.
GGCTGTGAACGGATAAGTGTCAGGTGCTGTGTGTACAAAAAAACGTGTAATAGGTGATTTGTCATCAGACATTATACCCCAACTACGGTAAACAGCGTGGATTCCGATATTGATTATGCAAATCAAGGAGTATTTCTTTTTTTCCCGCTTGATTCGATAGGACATTTGTCGTCGATTGGTAAAGTAAGAGGAATGGGGGGGGGGGGTGTAATGGAGGTGGAGGTCCAATCCATTTTTTGTTTTTAAATTTCACCCTTTTTGCGATTCTAACGTTTTCCGCCGGGTTTCCGAGGGGGTTTCGGAAACAGTTTATGTGTGATTGTCTCGTGCTAGATATCGAGGGAGAAGTGGTGTGATTGTGTGCTGGGAGGAAAATACATGCGTACCTTGTGTGTGAATAGGCCCCCTGGTTATTGCATAATGTATTACGTATTTTGTCTTTTCCTATCTCTCTCTTTCCCTCCCTCCTGTTTTCCTCCCTCTCCCAAATTTTTTCCCCTATCCCCTTTTTCCCCCTTTCCCCCCCCCCTTCCCTTTCCTCCGGCTCCTTTTCTTCCCCCTCTCTGCCCCCCCCCCCTTCCTTCCTTTTCTCTTTTTTTCTTTCCTATTTGGCCCTCCCCTTACCCCCTTTTTTCCCCCTTTCCCTTTCTCCCCGCCCCCCTCTCTCTCTCCTTCCCTTCCCCCTCTCGCTCTCCCCCCCTCTCTCCCCCCTCTCCCCCCCCCTCTCTCTCCCCCCCCTCCCCTCCCCCCTCTCTCTCCCTCCCTCTTTCTTTGGTTCTTCGTGATACAAAATTACTAGTATATATATTCAGCTGATTTGCTTAAAAACTAGAGTTAAATTTTTTCCAAAAGTTTTTGTTCGTCCCTTTTTTGTATTAGTTTTTCTTATGCCAAAATGGAATAAAATGTTTTTTTTTTGTTTTCCTGTTTAATATCGCTTACTGAGAAAGAAGACCCTTTAGTTGTGATTCTTTTAAACAGGTTCTGAAAACATTACGTTTGATATATCAACAGACCAGACGATGCTGTAGCAAATATATTATATACGTGTTTGTGTGGTGTGTGGTGGGGGGGGGTGTTTTTTTTGTGTGTTGTGTGTGTGGGGTGGTTTTGTGTGTGTGGGTGTTGGGTGTTTGTGTGTGTGTTTATGTGTGGGAGGGTGGTTTTTGAAATAAAAAAAATATGTAATTTTTCATTTTCCCCATAAAAAAACAGTACTTTCCACACACCCCGCACGCACACACACAACCCCACCCTACACCACAAAACACACACCCAAACAAAACACAACACACCACCACACACCCCCACCCACACCCCACCAAAAACACACACACCACCCACCCACCAACACACACACACCGCACCACATCTGGGGGGTTTTGGGTGTGTGGGGGGTTTTTGGGGGGACACAACGGGAAAAGGGGGAGGACCCGAACAAAAAAGAAAAAAAAAAAAAAAAAAAAAAAAAATATATAAAAGAAAAAAACAACAAAAATTAAATAAAAAAAAAAAAAAAAAAAAAAAGTATAAAAAAAGGCACAAAATAAAAAAATAAAAAGGAAAAATAAAAAAAAAAGGTTTTTTTTAATTTTTTAAGGAATAGGGGGGAAAGAAAATAAATCAACCAAAAATGAAAAAAAGTAGAAAAATAAAAATAAATAAATAATTAAAAGAAAAAAAAAGGGAGAAAGGGTATAAAAAAAAAAAAAAAAATTTGTTGAATGGGAAAATTTTTAAAAAAAATAAGGATAAGAAAAAAATAAAAAAAAGAAGGTAATTTTAAAAAAGAAAATATTTTTAAAAAAAAAAAAAAAAAATAACAAAAAAAAGAGCATATTAAAAAGATTTTAAAAAATAATTTTAAAAAAAATTATATAAAATTTTTAAAAAAAAAAATTAAAAAAGATTAAAAATTGAAAGGGGAAAAAAAAAAAAAATAGAAAAGATAAATGAAAAAAAACCCTTTTTAAGGATAAAACTAAATAAATAAATGTTTTTAAAAATATTATAAATAAATAAAATAGAATATATAAAACATAGATAAATAAATAATTATATAATTTAATAACAATATACAACAAATTTTAAATTAAATAAAATAACAATATCCCAAAAAACATTAAAACCCCCCTTTTTTATATATTATATCATATTATATTATTTTATATATAATATAATATATATATTATATTTACACACACACCCCACACACACACAACACACACACACCCCCACCACACACCAACACACACACCCCCCCACACACACACACACCAAAACCCCCACACACACATCTTGGGTGGGGTTTTTCACAAACATGCAAAATTTTCAGTAAAAAATACATTTCCATATATTTAAATATATATATAATATTTTATATTATATTTTTATAATAATATATATATATATAAAATTTTATACATATATGGGGGGGTTAATTAAAAGGAATAAATAATATATAATATATAATATATATTTTTTAAATTTTTATATAATATTTTATTTATTATGGGTATTTTTTATGTATGTATGTATGTAGGGATGTATGTATGTAATATATAATATGATTTTAAATAATTTATATATAAATAGATTAATATAAAAAATATGTTTTGGAAAAAAAAAATAAAAAATAGAAATAAAAAATATATATAAATAATAAAAATAAATAAAATATTAATAATAAAATAATAAAAAATATTAATAAATATATTTTTTTGGGTTTGGGGGTTTTTTTTTTTTCTTTTTTATAATATAAAATTATAATATATATAAAATAAAAATATAATATTGGGTGTGGGGGTGTTTGGGTTTGGTGGTTTTGTTTGTTAGGGGTTTTTTATTTATTATTATATAAAATTTTTTTTTTTTTTTTATTTTGTTGGGGTTTTTTTTTATATATTTTTATTAATATTATTTATAAAATATATAAAAATATATATGTATTTAAAATTTTTTCTATAATATTTTTATACATAACCCTTTTATATATAGGATTATAAATATCTTTATTGTTTTGTTGTGTGTTTGTATTTTTAAATTTCTTTCTTTTAAATACAATATTTTATTTATATAATATAATATTTTTTTAAAATAATTTTATATTTTATCTATTGTGTGTTTTGTGTTTTGTGGGGTTTGTGTAAATTTTATTTGTTCTTTCTCTCCCCATTTTATTATAAAAATAAAAAAAAAAACTTCTTCCTAAATTTCCTTAAAATCAAACCTCTTTGGTTTGTTTAAATTTTTTTAGAAAAAGGAAAGGAAACCTTTTAACGGCCCACTTCCAAATCCCCTTTTTTTGAGGAGAACAAAGAGAAATAAAGGGGTTTCGGGGCCCTTTTTTCCTTTAAAGGGAAAAAAGCAAAAAAGGTTTCGTTGGGAAAAATTTTTCAGGGGCAGGCCAAAAACCCCAACTTCCGCAACGGTAAATTGCCAAAGCCCCGGGTTTTAAACTCCTTCCATTACATTTTTCCGGGGAAATCCCATAAGGAAAAATTTATAAATCCCTTTTAGGGATAATTAAAAAAAAGGGGGAATTTTAAAAGGGCCCCCGGGAAGGCCAATTCCGGGGCCCCAAAAATTTAATTGGGAAATGGAAGAAAAAAGCTGGCAGCCTCTCAAACGGAGGTGTTTTTAACCCCCACGGGAAAAAATTTGCAAATTTTCGGGGGGGTTTTTTTTACCCCCAAATGTGCGTGTATATATTTATATACATATATTTTTAAATATATATATTATTATATATATTATTATATTATATAAAATTTAAAGTGTATTGGGGGGTGGGGTGTGTGTGGTTGAGTGTGTGTGTGTTGCTGTGTGTTTTTAAAAATTTAATATTAATATTATATATTTTTATTATCTATATATATTGTTTGTGTGTGTGTGTTGGTGTGTGTGGGTGGGTTGTGTGTGTGTGTGTGTGTGTGTGTGTGTTTTATGTTTTAAAATTGTGTGTTTATGCCTATTTATATAAAAAAATAAATAATAAATTATATTATTTTATATTATATTTAACTTTTTGGGGGTTTGTGTGTGTGTTGGTGGTGTGTGGGGGTGTGTTTGTGTGTGGTGTGGGGGTTGTTTTATTTTTTTTATTCTCTTCTATCTTTTTTCTTATTTTCCCTCTTATTTTGTGCGTGTTTATTGTGTGTTTTTTTTTTTTTATTTTTTTATCTTTTCTTTTTCTTTTTTGTTTCGTGTTGTGTGTGTTTTTGTTTATTCCTTCAATTCTTCTTTTTTTTTTTCTGTCTTTTTTTTTTCCCTAATGTTTTGTTTTTTTTTTTCTGTTCTTGCCTTTTTTCTTTTTCTTCATTTTTCCTTTCTTTCCTCCTGTTGTTCCTTGTTCGTTCCTCTTTTCCCCCTTTTTTGTTTATTTTTCCTCTTTTTATTTTTTTTTATTTTTTTTTTCTCTATCCCCTATCTCTTTTTTTTCTTTATTTTTTTTTTAATGTTTTTAATGGTTTTTCCAATGTGTGCTTGTGTGTGTTGTTGCAGCCATTTTGTACGGATTTGTGTGTCTTGTGCCCCCCCACACCACCACCACCCACCCCACACCACACACCCCCCACAATATTTTATGCATGTCTTGTTTATCGCATTTTTCCTTATTCCCCCATTTTTATTATATAATATATATATCTATATTATATATTATATATATATTATATGTTGTGTGTGTGTATGTTTTAACCACGCACACCCCAATATATTATACACCACCACACCACCACACCCCCCTTTATTATTGTCATTAATGATAACACAGCCATCCCATACACTATATTTTCTTCATTTACTCGGTCCCCGTCGTTAACAAAAGAACTGCCACAGGTCAGCGCCATCACAGTTCTGAGCGGCTTATAATTCCCTTTGTTTTCTCTATTCTTCTCACTATCCTCTCCATTATCATTATCCTTACCGAACACCCATCATTATCGACTATGAATATTCATATCGACATAATTACCATTCACTCTTTCACACAGGGAAGAAAGGAATAAAAAAAAAATAAAAGAGAGAGAGAGAGAAGGTAAAAGGAAGAAGAAAAAAAAGGACTCCAAAATGGGGCCTGGCACCGCGTTTCCCCCGCCACAAAGCCCCGGGTCCAAGCGCCCCCTTCCACTCAAATTGGGCGGACGACTGATGTCTGGTATCACCGACTCAAGGGCCGCGCCGCCTCCGCCCTTTGGACCTTTGCTCCATTGGGGGACGTGCTTTTTTCTGTTCGGTTTTTGTTCCGTTTGTTTGTTTTTGGGGTCGCTGTTGTTGGGTTTTTGAGGGAGAAAGAGGCGGAAAAAATAGAGGTTGAAGAGGGGGGGAAGGAGAGGGGAAGAGAGAGAGAGAGAGGAGAGAAGAGAGAGAGAGAGAGAGAGAGAGAGAGAGAGAGAGAGAGAGAGAGAAAGAGGGGGGGGGGGTGGGAAAGGGTGAAAAGGGAAAAAAGGGCTTTAAAAGAGGGGGGGAAAAAGAGGCGGGAGGAAGAGAAGAAAGAGTTGGAATGAAAAGAGAGAAAGAAAGGGAAAAAATGAAACGTGTCCTTTTACACTAAACAAAAGGTATTATATTATCTACCCACTTATTCATCTATATATATCTTACCTACAAAAAAGCCTCGAGCCACCTCAGTGTATATAAGGTATGCAAAACGTTCATTGGCCGGTTATTGGCTGTGAACGGATAAGTGTGGTCTGTTTAAAAACTTTAAATATTTTTGTCATAACATTATACCCCAACTACGGTAAACAGCGTGGATTCCGATATTGATTATGCAAATCAAGGAGTATTTCTTTTTTTCCCGCTTGCTTCGATAGGACATTTGTCGTCGATTGGTAAAGTAAGAGGAATGGGGGGGGGGGGTGTAATGGAGGTGGAGGTCCAATCCATTTTTTGTTCATTACCTTTTTTGCGATTCTAACGTTGTCCCCCCTTTTACGAGGGTTACGAGCAGTTTATGTGTGATTGTCTCGTGCTAGATATCGAGGGAGAAGTGGTGTGATTGTGTGCTGGGAGGAAAATACATGCGTA
>NC_051394.1:35678368-35683368 GCF_015228065.2 Penaeus monodon
GCTGCTTTACATGTTATACAGGACTTAACTTGCTTGACTACGCGGTCTCGGTACTGTGGTTGAAAGATACATTAACGGAAAACCACTAACATATGTTATTTTTTTCTCATCTTTGAAGCAGGTGAAACTCGGACCAAGCAGTGAACTTTTCGACTTCATTTCCACATCATAGTTCGTTATTTGCTGCCGTATAACGAACACCAGGTACGAGTCGCCTAGCTATGCGAACCTCATAAATCAATTTGTCATAAGCCTACATTTTCTAAATACCGCGTGATATTTAGCATTGCACACCTTTCCCGGCTGAATAAACCTCCTTTCACAGACACACACGCGGGATCAAACTCCCAAATACCGTCCCTCTTTCCCTTATGGCCCGCAGCACCCGGCAAACACGAACCGTAATATCCGCTAATATCCGTTCAACGTGGCGCCTTTTCGCAGCGGACAGTGACGAAATGCCCGATTGATTTCCCTGGCATGGCGGGGATTATGCCAAGCCTCGGCTCGTCACTCACTCCGTCTCGGCTTTTACTCTCCTCTCTCTACGTGAATGGCACTGACGAGACCCACAGTGACCTCTCCGCCGCCTCTTCTAAGGGTCGATTTCCACTCGAGAGATAATGGGATTTTCGACTCAAGGGATGAGAGTGATTTCGCCTTGTCTTCCTTCTAGCCATTTTATTCAGGTTATTGATGGTAACAATAAGGAGGAGCGAAGGCGGCGCAGTCTGGTCATTTATCTGGTGTGTGTGCAACAAAATGGGGAGAGAAGGTACACGTATTTCGAAGACATGAGAACTGGAAAAGGTGGACATGAACGTGGTTTGTGAATACGGTGGGAATCCATTCAGTTTGTTTGTTCTGTATTTTTGTGAAATCCATGACCAAAAGCACAAACAACTAAACTGCGATGTATTGCATTATAAACCCTTTTTATGATGACGCGAAACGTTAATTAGTCGTTGTTTTCATTAGACAGCAAATTCATTCGCGTCGAAAGGTCTAATTCCATGAAGAAAATGTAAATGGGATTGATATCCTTCAGGTGATTCGGGGAATTATTTCGTAGGCATATTTTCCATAGGCATGTAGAATCTAAGGTAATGCATATCTTCAAATACAAAGATTCTGTAACTAAAAACAAACCGATTCACATTTTCTTTCGTTGTCGCACAAAAACAAACCAACAGTAATGACTAAGGTGTTCATAACTTACATGTGAGCAATAAAAGAAAAAACACACATAAACAAATACACAAATAGACATGCACACATAGACATACCATGTATATGTACTCACATATACACGCATGCATGTGCAAAATTGTGAATTTTACCTCTCCCACTATATACAACGCATCACAGGTTTCTGCCAATTAGTACAGTATATGATGTATATTCCAAATTGGCCGATAGCCTGTTAGAAAATGTTTTCGTTGAAATATGACAAGGGATTGCGTTTATATTTTTCTCTTGCGTTGTACAATAATATTGGTCTTGTCAATTAGAGTATAGTGGTATGACGACTATTTGAATAAGAAATCTCATTTTTTAAATCTTTCGCTGTCTTATATATATATATATATATATATATATATATATATATATATATATATATATATATATATATATATATATGTATTTTAATGTGTGTGTGTGTGTGTGTGTGTGTGTGTGTGTGTGTGTGTGTGTGTGTGTGTGTGTGTGTGTGTGTATGTGTGTGTCTTTGTATACATGTTCACACCGTATACAGTCTAATAAGACTGGAGATACCCTCCCCCTTCCTCACCTCAAACATCAACCAACAATACTGTGCATGCAACATGCACAATCCTATATAGAAAAAAATAATTGAATTCAACCAGTGCCTGAATATTGTATCAAGCACTGAGTCAAAATAATGAAGCATATGCTCATAAACATTCCGAGTTTCTATAACATATGCAAATGCAAAAGTAAGTGTTATTTTGTACCCATTCATAACCAGGCGTTGCGCTTTCACCTGCACAATAAATAACAATGATCGAGAGACTTTAAGCCTTTCCTATGTTAACTGTTTTTCAATGGCATAACAACATTTTTCTCTCCTCTGGCTCTCTCATGCGCTCTCGTGTTCCTCTGTTCCCACCGTATTTACTCTAAGCATGATGTCATTGGTAACGGCGCTGTTGCCGGCCTTTCCCACCTGCCTCGCGAAACTATCATGTTATTCAATACCTCGTACCTGAGAGTATTTGATATCGTTGCTTTTATTGTAGATATCCGAAGGTTATTAGATCCCGGTAAGATTTTTGCATGCCTTATATGATGTTGCCACGCCCCGAATGTAGAACTGTCCGTCGTGGTGGGGTATCATTCTACTATGAATAAAAAATGATGGAATTTATGAACGAGCTAGTAAATAACGTTTAAAAAAAGAAGATAAACGACACGTATAAGAGTACAAAAAGAAACGGGAAAGTGAAAACAAGTAAAGGTGTAGTATAAGCTACAAAGAAAAATACAGAGACAAAAATAGACGAAAGTTAAAACATGTAAAAGAAATATGTTTGCATATAAAAATCTATATATGCAAATAAGGAAGTTTATCATTGAGTCCTTGTCCATGCAAATTGCAACACGAGGTGCCTCAGCTAATTATTGCTATTATCATCTCATAATAAAGTGAAAACACACACAAAATAAACAACGCACCAAAGATGACACAAATTATACTCGTAAATGAATCTCCACCGCAGATGAGATCACGATAAGAAAAAAAAAAAAAAAAGTGTTTTCCTAAACGAATTCCATCTTCCGTCTCTTGTTCTCATTTTTATTATAAAATCAATACCGGAGGCGAATCCATCCCAGCTGTTAAATTACAGACAAACATATATTTCGCTTCATCTGAGTGCTGCGTTTAGTCGCCATAACTTCACTGCAAATTATACATTGCATTTTTATGACTCCTCTTTATTTTTTATTTCTCTCTCTCTCTCTCTCTCTCTCTCTCTCTCTCTCTCTCTCTCTCTCTCTCTCTCTCTCTCTCTTCTTTCTCTCTTTCCTCTTTTCTCTTCCCTCTTCTTTCTCTCTCCCTCTTCTCCCCTCTCTCCCTCTCTCTCTCTCTTCTCTCTCTCTCTCCCTCTCTTTCTCTCTCTCTCTGACAGTAATTACCGTTCATATACGAAAAAATTAAATGAATATTCTCGTTTCTCCCTCGGCCCCACGTCGGGAATTTCGCTGCAGGTTTAGACATCTTGAAATAGTCCTTTATTCTACTTTTTTGTCTCTCTTGTTTCTGTCTCTGTCTTTCTCTCTCTCTCTCTCTCTCTCGCTCTATCTATCTATCTGTCTATCTGTCTATCTATCTATCTGTCTGTCTGCCTGTCTTGCTCTCTCTCTCTCTCGTTCTCTCTCTCTCTCTATCTATCTATGTGTCTATCTGTCTATCTATCTATCTATCTGTCTGTCTGTCTAGCTCTCCGTCTCTCTCTCTCTCTCTCTCTCTCTCTCTCTCTCTCTCTCTCTCTCTCTCTCTTTTCTCTCTCTCTCTCTCTCTCCTCTCTCTGTTCAGTCTCTTCTCTCTCTCTCCCCTCTCTCTCTCTCTCCTCCCTCCTCTCTCTCTCTCCTCTCTCTCTCTCCCTCCTCTCTCTCTCTCTGGTTCTCCTTTTTTTTAAATTCTATCTTCTTGTCCTCCGCCTCTTCCTGCTCCTCCTCCTCCGCCTCCTCCTATTACTCCTCCTTATATACCCTCACCACCACCACTACCTCCTCCTCCTCCTCCTCTTCTTCTTCCACCTCCTCCTCCTCCTCTTCCTCCTCCCTTCCTCTTCCTCTTCCTCCTCCTCCTCCTCTCCTTCTCCTTCTCCTCTTCCTCTTCCTCCTCCTCCTCCTCTTCCTCCTCCTCCTCCTCTTCCTCCTCCTCCTCCTTTGCCAATATTATTGTTTTTACTATTAATACCTTTATTACCATATTATCATTATAATTGTTTTCTCATTATTATTATTATCATTATCGTTAATGTTATCATTATTATCGTTATTATTATTACTATTATTGTTGTTTCTATAATTATTGTTATTATCATTATCATATCATTAATATTATTATATAATGATGATGGTGTTTTTTTTTTTTATTATTATTTTTTTATTACTATTACCATTGATATTGTTAACATTATCATTATTATCATTATTACTTTTAACATTATTTTTATGATGATGATTATCCTTTTTATCTATTTTACCATTTTAATTAGTATAACTGATAATAGTTTAGTTTCTTATTATCATTATCTTTATCATTATAATGATTATGATCATTATCATTATTGTTCTTATTGTTCTTATTATCGTTATCATTATTATAATTTTATTATTATTGTTATTATTGTTATTATTATTATTATTATTATTATTATTATTATCATTATCATTATTGTTGTTATTATTATTGTTATTTTCGTTATTATTATCATTATTTTTATCATCACCATTATCATTATTACTATCATCATATTCTTATTATCTATTCAGTATTCACTCGTGTATTTCTTGTACAATGAGAAAAAGCATGGCATTTACTCTAAGAATAGTTTCAAATATATATGTGCGTGCGCGCACACACACACACACACACACTCACACACACACACACACACACACACACACACACACACACACACACACACACACACATACACATAGACACACACACGCACACACACATACACATAGACACACACACGCACACACACATACACATAGACACACACACGCACACATACACACACACATACACACACACACACACACACACACACATGTGTGTGTGTATGTATGTATATGTATGTATATATATGTATATATATATATATATATATATATATATATATATATATATATAATATATATATGTGTGTGTGTGTGTGTGTGTGTGTGTGTGTGTGTGTGTGTGTGTGTGTGTGTGTGTGTGTGTGTGTGGTGTGTGTAAATGTGTATCTACATATACA
>NC_051394.1:35695868-35700868 GCF_015228065.2 Penaeus monodon
GTATTACATTTCAATTTTAGGCTATAACATTATTATGATAAGTACTATATCAATTACAGAAAGGAACAATTACTCATCTGCCACGCCGGCGTACAGTTTGGGCGTGGAAAGGCATTGCTACATTTGATATGCAGTCATGTGATGCTACATTCCAAATTTAGGATATGATATAAGTATATCTTCTAAGACATCAGAGGATATGAAATAGTTACATAGTTCTCCATACCTCAAGCTAGGTGGCCTGAAAGGCTGTAACACATGGCACTCTGAGATATAATGTACAAGTGTTCGCTTATATTCTTCATTACACAGTTTACACTTAGTTTCTTCGACATTACAAACTGTACTGAGCTGCCAATACAATCTGTATCCAAGCCTGATTCTTGCGGTCACAATATCACACTGTCTTGTTCTTGTTTTATATAAACCATAGGTGAATGAATCTTGCCTAAACCGGTCATAATGCTTTATGCTACAGCTTTCAGGGCGTTGAGAATTAATTAACTCAGTCAAGTCCTCTTTAAAGGAAGCTTTAATATTGTATAAAATCCTGGAAATAGGTACCCCAAGATCTATATCCACACTTTGCTTGTCACATGCTGACTTTGCCAGGCGATCAGCATGATCATGCCTGGGGATTCCAACATGCGATGGAATCCACACAAAACGTATATCATGGCCTCGTTCTTTTGCACGATACACGTTTATCCTGATGTCATTTGCGATATTAACTGCACCTTTGTCTAGAGTGTTCAGAGCCTGGAGAGTAATAATAATAAAGATGATAGTAATGATAATGATAATGACAAAAAGAAAAGAAAAAATAGTAATAATTACAGTTGTAATAGTGATTATAATGACATTAATTAATCTTCAATATTAACTAATCAATATATCCTTCCTGACAGTCACTATTTTATAATTTATATCTGGATTTTTTTTTTTTTTTTTTTTTTAATATACGATTTCCCGTCCTTTTTGCACTTTTTAATCACCGCTGTTGTTGTTTTCGTGTTCATAATATCTTTGCCTTTGTGCTTTTCTCTCTATGTAATTTCGTGTCATTTTTTTCGATGTCCCCTCCTCGGTTTTTATGGCAGCCTGCTTAGCCATTCTCTCTTCAGCCTCCATTCATTTGCGAAAGAGCGTTCCCCATCCCTCTCTCTCTCTCTCTCTCTCTCTCTCTCTCTCTCTCTCTCTCTCTCTCTCTCTCTCTTCTCTCTCTCTCTCTCTCTTCTCTCTCTCTCCTCTCTCTATCTCTTTCTCTCTCTCTTCTCTCTCTCTCTCTCTCTCCTTCTTTCTCTCTCTCTCTCCTCTCTCTCTCTCTCTTCTCTCTCTCTCTCTCTCTCTTTCCTCTTTCTCTCTCTCTCTCTCTCTCTTCTTTTTCCTCTCCTCCCTTCTCTCCTCCGTCTTCATCTCCCCCTCCTCTCCTCCTTCCTCCTCTCCTCTTCCTCTTCTTCTCCTCCTCCTCCTCCTCTCCTCCTCCCCTCCTCCTCCTCCTCCCCCTCCCCTCCTCCTCCTCCTCCTCCTCCTCCTCCTCCTCTCCACCTCCTCCTCCTCCTCCTCCCCACCTTCTCCTCCTCCTCCTCCTCCTCCTCCTCCTTCTCCTCCTCCTCCTCCTCCTCCTCCTCCTTCTCCTCCAGTCCGTTACCCCCTCCCTCACTTCCATCCTTCTCATCCTCTCCATCTTCCGTGGTTTCACCTTTTCATCCCCTTTTCTTCTCCTCCCCTTTCTTTCGCACTCACACCCGAACCTTCGTCTGTTTCTAATTTCTAATGGGGAGGTTAAGGAAGGTTGGGGGGGGGGGGGGGTCTCTGCCTCTCCCCTCTCCCCTATACCCTGGGTCAGCATAAACCCTCGTTGGCAACTCGAGCATAGAAGTGCCAGGTATTACCATATGAATGTTTCCCAACTCATTATTCAATTATGTCTCGGGCTATTATCACACACTTACATCAGGGGGCGTGCACGAGCTTTTGAAAATCTCATATTCACATTTAAATTATCGGTATCCACATGGACTACACCCAGCGACTTAAAAAGGCCAATTGCTTCCATAACATGTTCACGTACGTATAAAGTGAATAGCGTGCTTTCCGCGCGATTCAGCCTATGCAAGTTTAATTCCACTTTGCGCTTTGATGTGCATATGATGCTAATTAATCATGTTGAAATTTCTTTATTCGCTGAATCAAAATCTTCATTCAGCGATGTTTATCACCCAGGGAAATCTCGCAGGGATGGAAAGATCACATTCATTCTGACTCGCCATTCAGGGCTTTGAAAAGGCCATACCAAAAATTAAGATTAATTTCCATTTTGCATCTTAAACCTTTATGAATTTGAAACCAAGCCTGCCAAGTTTTTTATTTTCTCCTTAGCCCTCTCAATCTTTGATGAATGCCTAAAAGGCGAGATTTTATGTACCTTTTTGAAAGTACACAGTGATTGTTAGTATAGCTATTCAACGCGGGAAAATAGCCTTAAGAAATCCTTTGCGCTAATCACACAAAAAATCGACTATTATTAAGAATTCCAAATATCAGTTTTTCGCTGAATTTTTAGAAACATTCACTCCATAATGACGCCATTATGCAATGCATAATTGGAATATTAAATCATAATTCAATATTTTCAAAGTCATTCGCCCTTCAGGGAGCAACGAAAAAACGGATGAATTTCGACGCACCGTTTTTTTCGAAATCAAACGCTAAGGCAACTAAATATACGCTTTATTTTTATTTTTTTCTGGACGGAAGCGGACGCTGAGAGAGGCTACCATCACTTCCCCTCCCTCCGCCCCCACCCCCACCCCACGCAAGCAAAATTTCGCGTGAAAATAAAGTACGTGTGACATGCAAATCTCCCGCTCTCACCTCATGAACTTGACTGACGCACCCCTTACCCAACACTTCATGAATACACAAAGTCGTCATGCACCACAGCTCGATTATTTTCATGTCTCCAAACGCGCGCCCTCCACGCTCTCTCCGTAGTCATGCAAAAGGGCCCACTGCAACTTTCCTCGGTACTTCATGACTCTCCCTCTTGCCTCATTCACTTCATGACTATAGGCACGCGCTTTCTTGGTGACCGCATGCCAGAAAATACCATTCTGTACATAGCCTAAGGACATTCCGTGTGTCGATGCATTATTAATATATACAGCCAACACACATCTTTGTTTCAGAAATGTAAGGGTGCGTGTCTTCATGACCTCAGGCACTGGTTCACCAAGCATGTGGCAAGAAACTCTCTTTTTTCCGCCAGATGGTGCGGTCATGCAGAGATAACCGCTTATAGGTACTGCACAGTAAGTATTCACTTACTCAAAACGTTTTAATCCAAAACGACGCAAGTCATTCCATAAAACTAACAATTATGCGATGTTTTTTCGCTATATTTCCAAATGACAACTTGCAATTACTCATACGGAATTCCTATACACGACCCAGTCACCTGTTTCAAACGTTTTCAGAGAAGGTATGTCATTCCCCATGAACAATACAGGAAAGCATATCAGCTACCATTAGCCAGCTAAGATGAGGTAAAAGATTCAGTAAAACAATATCACTTATGTCTATTAATTTCCTTACGAGGTATGTTCTTCCTTCCTCCCTTTGTACACGAACATCACCTCTCTTTCATTAGGGGATTTTAGACGTCAGGGGCGAGGGAAAGGAAAACAGAAAAGTCCAAGGTAGTGATGGACGAATCCGCTCTCGCCATCACAACCCTCGGCAGCGGCATAAAAGCTTTAGATACGGGTTATAACGCGGCCTCATAAAAGCTTAATCGACATGCCATGCTAAGTGAGCAAATGCAGAAACCCATAAACGAGTGGATGCAATATGGCGGAGAGTTCGATCCCTTCTGCCTCATATTCCCTTCCTTTCTTTCCGATCCCTTTTATCTTATCTTTTATCTTTTATCTTTCATCTTTTATCTTTTATCTTTTATCTTATCTTTTATCTTATCGCATCCGCTTTTGTAGGCCAAGTGAAAGAGTGATTTTTCTCACTCTTTTTTTTCTCTCTCTTTTTTTCTCTCTCTCTTTTATTTTACTCTTCTCTTAGAAAGTTCTAGAAAACCATTCCATCTCTTTGACGAGCTGGAAGTCACGGCAAACAAGGCACAGCGAACGAGTTATGGCTTATGATTGTTAAACAACAAAGAACGTTGGCTTGTAAGAGGCTCATTTAGGCCTATTTAGTCTGCTAATGCCCTATTATTATAGGCCTCCGCCATTTTCTCCCTCTTTCACATTCTTCGCAGGCCTATGAGAGGTATCTTTTTTTAAAGAAGACTCATCCATTGTGACCACGGAGGCGGTGCAAGGTACTTAATACAGGTAATCGCTCATTACGGGTAATTATTATGGTTTTATTGCCATGGTTACCACAGAGGGATCATTATTACTGCCCTCTCGCGGGGTCGTCAGCGAGGGGAAGGGGAAAGGAGGAGGGGGCGTGCTTCCGAAAGCTAGAAAGCGAATATGAGCGAAAGAGGAGGATGAGATAAGAATGGGTTGGGTGGAGACAAAGCTTTGCTTGGTGAGCGATTTATGCTTATGCTTAGCTTCTGATATGATCAAACGGCCTCTCTCTCTCTCTCTCTCTCTCTCTCTCTCTCTCTCTCTCTCTCTCTCTCTCTCTCTCTCTCTCTCTCTCTCTCTCTCTCTCTCTCTCTCTCTCTCTCCGTCTGAAGTTAAAGAAACAGCATATCTTTAAATAAGTATGCACTGCGTGTGTACACACACGCGGACACATTCACATACACTGACAATTAGTCTATTTATATACTTAATATGCTTGTGTGTGTGTGCGTGTGTCTGTATGAGAATATGAGACTTACAAATTCGAACTCTCTGTTTTGTATCCCTGTATGAATTCTATAAGCAAACATAATCTTGAACGTGAATAGAAGTCTTTCGTTTCGTGAAAAAACACGAATCACACACAGCCTATCAAAATCGCCGAGCTTTCTTGGCCTATGACGC
>NC_051394.1:35710868-35715868 GCF_015228065.2 Penaeus monodon
CAGACTGAGAGAGAGACGGGCAGATAGACAGATTGAGAGACAGCCAGAGAGAGAGAGAGAGAGACAGAGAGAGAGAGAGAGAGAGAGAGAGAGAGAGAGAGAGAGAGAGAGAGAGAGAGAGAGAGAGAGAGAGAGAGAGAGAGAGAGAGAGAGAGAGTGACAGACAGACAGAACGAGAGGAAAGAGAGTAAAGGAGGAGACAGAAGAGAAACGAGGGTATGCAATATTAAGCCGAACAGCAGAGGGAAGTGGCGCGCAAGATATTATTAATGCAAACTTTAAAAACTTTTACAGCGAATCCAAAACGATAAACAACAATCACCTTAAAGAGGCTTTTATAAAGCGTGCGTTTATTATTGCAGAATACGCAATGGACATTAATAGCTTTTATTAAGGGATCGACTTGCTAGATCAATCTTATTGCTTTACATTTTAACTGGAAGCATTTAATCCTTTTGTTCGTGTGATTAATATTATGTTAATTTGTGAATTTCACAGTGAAACCGGCAGTCATAAAGGAATTAACAGTTTATAATTTTGTCCAACTGATTTCTGTCCATGTATATTTCTCTCACTATTCTCTGTTTCTGTTCTTCTTTTTCTTTGTTTCTCTGCTTCATATATATATATATAAATATGTATACATATAAACATATTTATATACATTTATATAAACATAGATAGACAGATAGATAGATATATAGATAGATAGACTCATATGCATACGCTATTGTGTGTATATATATATACATATACATAAATGTGTATATATATATATACATATATGTATATACATATATGTATATAAATACAATATATATATATAAAGATATATATATATATATATATATATAACACACACACACACACATACATACATACATACATACATACATACATACATTAATAACTAAGGTAGACATATAGATATAGATAGATAGATAGATAGATAGATAGATAGATAGATAGATAGATAAATAGATAGAAAGATATGATATATACATACATATTTATTTATTTATTTATTTATTTATCTATCTATTTATTTATTTATTTGTTTATTTACTTATTTATTTATTTATTTATTTATTTATTTATTTATTTATAATTGCACCTCCTCAGTTCCACCTTCCTTTTGTCCGAAAGCTCCCCAACCGCCCGTTTTTATTGTTGTCGTTTTTCAAACATTCCAGACCCTATTGTTGTTTAATCACTGTCTCTATAAGCCCTGAAAATCACACAGGATCGACAGAAAGACATACTCAACCATGCATTGATAATCATTGTTGCAATTAAGAGATATGACATTATAAAAAACGTCATTTATTTGGGGTCAGCTTTTCGGAATGTCTGAATAAACAAAGAGAGAGGAAAAAAGTGTGGAAAAAACAAGAATATATTTCTGCTGTGCCATTGTGATGCAACAATGCAACATATTTTGCTCCAGAAAATATACACTTTTAAGAGAACAATATTATTCATTGTTTTAAACTTGGTTGTCATTCATCTGAATTGTAAAATGGTAGGATTTTTTTGAGTCATATAATTACATCGAGATTTTGCGGCGTAAAATAAAGGTAAACATTTCGACCGTTCGAGGCAAATGTTTTTGGTTTTAATTCCTTGATTACTGGATTGATTAGGATTGATCTTTAAGGATTTTCTATTCTCTCTCTCTCTCTCTCTCTCTCTCTATCTATCTATCTATCTATCTATCTATCTCTCTCTCTCTCTCTATCTCTCTCTCTCTTCTCTCTCTCTCTCTCTCTCTCTCTCTCTCTCTCTCTCTCCTCTTCTCTTTTATTAGATTTCTATCTATTATCTATTATTACTCCTTCTCTCTCTCTAATCTAATCTGCTATCATTATCGATCTATCATCTAATCTTTATTATTTCTTTATTATCTATCTATCTATCTATCTATCTATCTGTCTATCAGTCTCTCTCTCTCTCTCTCTCTCTCTCTCTCTCTCTCTCTCTCTCTCTCTCTCTCTCTCTCTCTCTCTCTCTCTCTCTCTCTCTCTCTCTCTCTCTCTCTCTCTCTCTTCTCTCTCTCTCTTTTCCTGTGTATTTATTTACGCTTGTATGCATGTACGTATCTATATACGTATGTAAGTATGTATCCATGCATGTATGTATGTACGTATCCATATACTTACGTGTGTACATTTCCGCATATCTATCTTATCTCCGCCAAGTCGCACGCCCACTACAGCACCTCGCATTCTCACGTCTATTTCCTCAACGCCAGCCTAAACTTCCTGCTTTCCTCTGTACTTATTATCGTATTCCATCCCTGGTCGTATCACAGCATCAGGAATGCCTCTAATCCCAGGCGAGGAAGGTGTATCGACGTGGAGACGTTTATATCACGAGGGGATTAAGGGATTCTCAGTCAGGGTCGGAAATAGCTGTGAGGATTCGCCTGTCTACTTCCATCTGTGGGTTTAGTTTTCAGGGGGATATGTGTATTTACTCTGTGTGTGCGTGGGATGTGTGTTTTTGGGTGTGGGTGTGTGTGGGTGTAGGGGGGTGTTTATGTGTGTGTGTGTGTGTGTGTGTGTGTGTGTGTGTGTGTGTGTGTGTGTGTGTATGTGTGTGTGTGAATGTGTGTGTGTATGAGTGTATGTGTGTGTGAATGTGTGGTGTGTGTGTGATGTGTGTGTGGGTGTGTGTGGTGGTGTGTGTGTGTGTGTGTGTGTGTGTGTGTTGTGTGTGTGTGTGTGTATGAGTGTATGTGTGTGTGAATGTGTGTGTGTGTGTGTGTGTGTGTATGTGTGTGTGTGTGTGTGTATGAGTGTATGTGTTTATGTGTGTGTGTGTGTTAACTGTGTTTCCCTATTTGTTTCATTATCTTTTCATTATCTTTTCATTATCAGGATCGCTAACCATAACTATCTTCAGAACAATTATTGCTATATTCGTTACTTTTCCTTTTTTTACCATTAGCATAATTATCACCCTTGTGTTCCTATTCTTATTGCTTTTCTGTTTTCATTTTCTCTTTCGTCAACATTATTTGTCCTTTCGTTTTATATCTTGACATTTTTTTTTATTTTCTAATCTTTTAATCACATTCTCCAATCTCCATCTATTCCAATCTTTTATTTTCTTATTCTTCTTCTTCGTTCTTCTTTTCCGTCTTCTCCCTCGTCCTTCTCCTCTTCTTTTTCTTCTTCTTTTTCTTCTTCTTTTTTTCTTTTATTTATTCTTCTCCCTTCTTCTTCCTCTTTTTTTCTTCTTCTTTTTCTTTTATTTCTTCTTCTTCGTTTTCTTCTACTTGTTCTTTATGTTTCTTCTTCTTCTTCATATTCTTCTTCTTCTTCCTCCTCTTTTTCCTCATCTTCTTTTTCTTCTTCTTCTTCTCCTTTAATTTTTATATTATCTTTTTCGCTTCATCTTACCTGCTTTTTCTTTTTCTTTTTTCTTGTTCTTTCTTTCCTTCTGTCTTCCTTCCTTCCTTCTCCTTCTTCTTCTTAGTATTCCTCTTCTTCTTCTTCTTTTCCTTTTTTTTATTCTTCCTTTTCTTGCTTACTAATTTACACAAAAAAGTCTTGTTCTTTTTATTTCTTGTCTTATCTGCAGGAGCACAGGAATCCAACACACACGCATGAGTAAATAATCAGCTATTATAAATCTACATTTCTTTCTAACAGTTTTACATATTTCTATCTAAAGCATCAATTAAGACTCTCTCTCTTACACGTACATTAAAAACAAACAAAACCAAGAAAGAGATGCAAATTCTAAAAGATGCATAAAAAAATCACAAATAAAAAGCGAGAGAGAACGTCAGAAGCAAAACAATATGTTTATGTGACTCATAACCCCAGCGAGGGAGGGTGAGCAAACACCCTTGGGCCTTAACGAGGTCTTCAGTGTGATTTAATAAGCCTCCTGATTTGGCAGGTAATCTGGTGTTATCTACCTGCATCTCCCGGAGAGTCCCGGATAACACTGCGCCTAATGTGCAGCCACCAATTATGCAAATTCCTTAACTCGCCATCTGGATGCACAATGGGGCGCGCCGGTTCCCCCTGCATGAACTTCACCGCCGCAGCATTTGGGGGAGAGAGTGTTATTGTCGGGTCACATTGTGGACGGGGAGAACGCGACGGGTTCTGGGCTCGTTTTGTGCCCTTATGAGTTAAGGGAAGGAGTCGTTGTGCTAATGTATGAAGGGGTGGAACTCCGTGATGTACGCAGGAAAGTACTGTTATATGTGCACAAGTGCTGAAGGGAAATCATTTATAATACAGGCTGAACGGCGCCCCTCAAAAAGCAGGGAGATTAAAGCCTCCGTAAAAACACATATACATCCGTAATTATGTGCATATTTGGGGCTTTAAATACACACGCACACACGCGCACAGGCCGGCTGCATCACGTTCAAACTCCGTTCCCATCATCTCGCAACACCTGGCCCTCCTTGGCACTCGCGGCCTTTAGTGTCGAAGGATGGCTGCCTCCTGAACCCCCTCGAGGGAGTGCTAACGCTGAAATTAACCTCGAAAACTACTGCTTTTCGTTTTACTAATGAACCATGCAACGGTTTGATGTTTTCTAAGCAGCTCGGAATTGAAAGTTTCTCTATCTTTCATATACGTAGATCTGCATCAAACCGAACTGTAAAAAAGGTATATACAAGTAACACGAAGAACAAGAGTAATAATAACCAATAAAGTTTCGCCGCGCTTCACAGACGGGCATCGACCTCCTTCCTTCCAAAAATGAGCGGGACGTGATGAAATGAAGTCGCTTCGACACATATTGCAGCAGGCAATGGACAAGGGTTGTCGAAGTGCAACACACGTCACGCTGATACTAATACAATCAGCAATTCAATTATGTATTCAGTCGAACGGTCATTCATTTGCTGAGGCCTGTAATTGCCGTGTCGTCAGAGGAGGTATCTGCCTGTCCATATTTGTTTGAAATGATGGGTGTGCTGCCAAAGGACGCGTTCTTAGTGTTTGTTTGTTGGTGTTCATGTGTGTTTA
>NC_051394.1:35748368-35753368 GCF_015228065.2 Penaeus monodon
TACCAAGGTATAATTTCCATATATGCTTTTTATTTTTTAATTTGAAGTTAAATATAATTGTGTTGCAGACGTTGTGCTTGTTTTAATGTAAACGGCGTGTATGGAATTGTATTTTTTTAATACCATGTTTAATTTTGCATCATTTTTTTACTTCAGGATAGATAAGATATCGCTCGGACTTTTACTTATAACAAAAATGTATATAAAAATCTAAGAATATAGTCGCTATATCAAGATTGAATTTCAAAGTTCCGCTTTCTTATCTTTACATTTATGTTAAATCGTGGAGACTTATTACTAATAACTTTTATCAAGATCATCAAAACTACTGTAGGGAGAGGACCAATAAAAGATTGTATAATGTATGTATCGATTATTATTAATAACATCAGCTGTCTGTTATTTACATGGTACAAAAAGTACGTTTACACATATATAATTCAACATTAAAACAACATAGTTAAATATAATCCATAGATGAGCTTCAAAAGACTAGTCTAGGCGCACTTGTACACTTGTTAATTTATTTAACTCTTGATCCGGGAGCAATGTAAGTATAGGGTCATTCATGGTTGACATTCACATGACGGGAATCATCTCATGAACAAAAACTCTACACACGTGAGTACTTACATTGCCACAAGACAGGGCTTCACCACCTACTGACACACAACACAATGGCACCAGGCCGGCGCCACTCCCGGGCATCGGCTCCACACCTGGCGCCACCTCAACACCTGCCATGACATGACACTAACCACGCCAGGCGCTCTGGCGTGCCGGTCAGCATCTGTCCGCTCACACAGGGCGCGTCTCATGTCCACTCTTCACTGCTGTACACTATGTACACTCTGCGCTTGACGTACATTTCGGGAGCGTGTGCACGGCCGCGCGAGGGGGAGGGATAGGATGGGTTGACGAGGAAACTTAGAAGATGACGGAGACGGGTCGGCGCAGCTGGTCAACAGCGGGAGGGTAACCGGGGTAGAGCTGCGGCTGCGGCACGCCCTGCTGGCCGCTGTTGAGCCCCGCAGACATGCCCGACAATAGAGATGACGCAGACTTGGAATATAGGGAGGAATATAGCGCCGACACTGTTGACATCCCGCTCATGGAGGCCGCCGAGACGGTGGCGGCGGCGGCGGCGTCGCTGGCGGCGAGAGAGGTCATGGGCTTGTAGTGGTCCTGCGCGGCGGCGAGTTTGCTGAAGTGCTGAGGGTCGAAGCCGGGGTAAAAGTGGTGCGGCAGCGTCGCGCCGGGGAAGAGCCGCGACTTGTCTCCGGCCACGTCGAGCGGGGAGGGCACAGCGGGCGTGGAGTAGTACGTCTGGTGCAGCGGGCCCAGAGGATCGAGCGCGGACGTGGCCAGGTACGGCAGCGGGAAGCTGTAGCCGTTCTTCTGGAGCGTCTTGGGTTTCCTCCGAGGACGGTACTTGTAATCCGGGTGCTCCTTCATGTGTTGGGCTCGAAGGCGCTTGGCTTCGTCTATGAAAGGACGCTTCTCGGCCTCCGTCAAAAGTTTCCACTCGGAGCCAAGCCGTTTGGAGATTTCCGAGTTGTGCATCTTGGGGTTTTCCTGGGCGATCTTGCGACGCTGCATGCGCGACCACACCATGAAGGCGTTCATGGGACGCTTGATGTGATCTTCCTTCTTGGAGGCGCCTCCCGTAGGAGAGGTACTGGTGGGTGACGGAACTTGGTTCATGGCTGTCACTGTCTAGCGCGCTACGCTCTGAGTCGCGAACTGGCGGCCGACCGCAAAAAGAATGATGGACGGTAAGGGCAGCAAGTGTAATATTACACCACAGAGGTGGCGCGGCGAGTATGCGCCCGCGAGTCACCCGTATGCCCCGCCCACAGGCCGCTCGACCAATCCACGCACCGGTAAATCATCGCTGACTTAGTTGGGCGGAGCGCAGCCAATTTTCTTGCCCAATGCGGAGCTTTGTTACAAATATGTGAGGTACTCCGTCCCCCCGATTGGTCCAAGACGCAGCCACATGTGGAGGTCGCCAAGAAAATATGACACGAGGTCTGAGCGAGGGCTGCTGATGGCGCGAAACAACACGGGGCGTGCGAGCGGCAGTGTCTTTTGAGGCTTTTTCATTTTAATTACCTTTTCTCCGACTTTTAATTGCTCCTCCTCCTCCTTTACAACGGCTTACGACCAGTTTAAATGAAACATTTTATTTCCTTAAGAGGAAGTGATCAAGGACAGCCAAGCATCCCTGTGACAGCGCGACTAACTTCATTTAGCCTCTCGATGTAAGTGGCAACAACGCGTTGTATGTAAACTTGATGTATAGCCGCCCGACCTCACGCCTGGCAATCTTTGTCATCGGCTGAGTTATTTGTTTTGGCCTAAGCATCCCAAGGGTGCGCCTTTGTCCCCTGCTCACCAGAGGCGTCATCTAAAACAACGCAAAAATGTCCTCTTCTACCCATCCTCCCCCTCCCCCGCATCATCTCCTCTCTCCCTCATTCCCTTTTTCCTGAGGTGTCAATGCGAAATACTCATAAACGCTGAGGAGTGTCAAAGGCTGTTTAGAAAGTCCCACAGCCGCTGTTTGCCTCGGCGTCATCTGGGTATTTTGCCATCGCTAATGGAAATGATCCCCATGAAAACTCTAACTGTACGAATGTTTCGAGGCGCAATGCAAACAAGACCTTCCGACTCGATTTTGGGATCATCTAACGTCACTGCTATCAATTAAATCATCATCGTTAATTAAACTATTCCCCGAAGGAATCACACGCTAAGACAATGTTTGGGATCAATATTACACATATCGTCAAGTGTTTACAAGTGATCCTGATGAATCTTTTAATTCCAGTTATGCGTCACTTTAGGAAGAGAGATTAGTGATCGTGGTCTTATTCGTGTATGTATTTGCTCGTAGATACATGTGTGAGTGTAAGCGACTGATTTAACTTTGCTTTTGTTTATTGGTGCCCGTAGATGTGAGCGTATGTGCGTTTTTGTGTTTGCGCGTAGATATGTCGTGTTTGTGTGTGTGTTTTTGCGTAAATGTGTACGTTTTTTCCTGTGTTTGTACACTGATGTGTGTGTATGTATGTTTTTGTATTTATGTTTGAGTACGTTTTTGTATTTGTCTGTGCGTATGTGTGTGGTTGACTGGATATTTACGTGCATCTGTATGTGAGTGTTTGTGTAAGAATAATGAACACGAGGCCTGCTTTCATGTTTTATAATGATCTAAGTTATTAGATTGGCACACGCACACACAACAACATAAATATCAGTGCTAAGGATTTGTTCTTCTTGCGACAGATGGAATGTGTGTGTGTGTGTGTGTGTGTGTGTGTGTGTGTGTGTGTGTGTGTGTGTGTGTGTGTGTGTGTGTGTGTGAGAGAGAGAGAGATTCTCTTATTAAACTAAAAGGTGTTATAGCGTTATTTGTACGCCATTCTCCCCCATTTCACATTTACAAATCACTCAAACGCCCCAATACATCACAATATCGCCAAGAGTAACCTTCATAAGCTGGTCGACAACGAGTATCAAACGACAACAAATTTAAGAAAAAAAGACACAAAAAGGAGCGAAGTCTGAGGCTACTGAGGTTTTCTCAGTGAACAATCAATCACACTTACCAGTATAGGAAAAAGCTTATACGAGAAATCCATACAAATCATACTGAGGAGGTTTACATGGCCAATCACTTGTCAATACATTGGGACTTTATGCAACTGAATCACGCGAGCTTTGGGGAAGAACAGCGGCCTCGTATGCAAGTGTTTGTCCTCGATTTGTAGTTGTTTTATCGAGTGTTTTCAGCTCGAGAAGGAAACGTCCGTGAAACGCGCGTTTTTCGGAATCTTTGACTCGGAAGACAATGTAGAGAGAAGTTTTTTTTTCTTTTTTTTTAAGATTTGGGTAAGATCTTTCGTGACTTAGGAACCAAGAGAAGGGCGTTGAGGATAATAACACTTCAGAGAAAAAACGTTACGTTCTGCGAGGTAAGATGACTTTCGAATAAGTCGAGTGTTTACAACAGACGACAGACGGACGGAAACAAGACCACAAAAAAAGGTAAAACATAGAATGTGAAGGAGACAGGAGAAAGCAAATATGACAGGATATTTTAGCAGTCCTTCCCGAGAGAGGTGTCCCCAGACCTAACGTGTGAACAGGAACAAAACAATCGAAGGCAAAAACGCACAAAGAAGACGAAAAGAAGACGAGAGAAGGAGTAAATAGAAGGGCAAAGAAAGCACACTCAATTGTCTCACAAGTAATCAAGGAGAAGACCCTGAAAGCTTTACAAGAGGAGCGAGGGCTCCCGAAAGACAAGACGGAAAGGATCTCGGCTGCAGAAGGTCTTCAGCGACTTCTTCAGACACCTGTAAGTCCTCCTCATTCACCGAGCATCAATCCATCGCCTCAACAAGATTTACGACGGAGTACGTCCCAATTCCTGCTGGTTTGTTTGTCCACCATCTTCGAGGCGGTCGGAGCTCGGTGGACCATAATCCCTACAAGCGGGGTTTTCAAGTACAATAGTTTTTGTTTCAGTGCACCATAGGCCAATAAAAGGACGGCTCTGGAAGTCCGCTGCTGCCTGTGGACTCGGAAAAAGACGGGGAAAAAATGCTCACTGAGTAGTGTTCACTTCCACAGCGAGCGGACAGAGGCGGAGACACCCGTGCAGCGTATTTGTTCCTCCACTCGGAAAAAGAGAAACCGTTATCTAGCAATTATAATAAAAAAAAACAATAAAATACATTCTTAATGATAATCTAAAATATTAGCATTAATGATTGAGATATCAATGATAATTAACGTCAACAGTAATGTATTGATTACTGTTACTATCAATACGTTACGAATAATAATGAAGATGATAATGGTAGTAGTGATAACGGAAGATATAAAAATGATGATAATAACGGTAATTACAGCAGGAAGATAGATAACTAAAGCATCAATCATAATAATGTGAGCAACACTGATAACGATAATTATAGGATAGAAATACA
>NC_051394.1:35818411-35823411 GCF_015228065.2 Penaeus monodon
ATATATATTAATTATTAATATATTATTTTATATATATATAATTATAACAAATATGCTTTATATATTAATTATTTATAATATTATAATATTAATATATATATATATATATATTTATATATGCAAGCAAACCAATGTATCAATTCATACTTAACCTGTCTATGCCAACAGCAATTGAAAATCGATAAAAAAAAAATCACTTTTGACTTATTTACTGACGCTCATCGCACAGTGCAGTTACAGCCTTACGCGTAGCAAAGTAGTGCGGCCCAATAGATTATTAATAAGCAACACAAACGTCGCTCAGTGAATTGTCATTGAAAAATACACCCACGTAAGATAAGCTGGTCCTTATACACGCATTCATCAATAAAAATCCTAGCAAGCGTGGCTGTATGTCAGGAATGGTGTAAATGATAGACCTCGGCAGGAAAAGTCGTTTGCGTAATTCTAGTAACTATACGTGCTTAATATATAAGAGAAAAAAATGGCGATTCGCCCCGGATTCTCGATTACTCTCATTCGCTAATATAAAAAAAAAAAATAGTAACGTGGCCTTGAAATATATATCGTGTTTATGAATTTAAGATAGGCAAGACATGTGTAAACATCATTAAGTATCAGCTGATTAGAATATAAAATAATCTTGCGAATCGGGGTTGCCAGTTTGTTCTTTCCTCAAAATTGATGTGCTATGAATATCCCTTTTACCGTTTTCTATAAATAGTTATATTGATTTGCAAAAATAATATTAATTCTGCAATTGAATTAGTAGATAAGGAAATGTCAAGTTTCTAAAAATGACAGAAAGATCAGCAATGTAAGGAGGTGAGTTGTCAGGGAAGAATAGATATCTTAAGAAAGTCATCAGTCATCACTGTAAAGCTGTTTATTACAAGATTATTATCCGCTTTCCGAAATCGTAGTCCGATATATGATGGCTTTTGTCTTTTACACCGTTAATGTAAATCCTGGAATAACAGGGTAATTTATCCAGGGTAATTTTATCATCATTTTGCTGATGTTTCTGAAATATTATGAATACCCTGTATCAGTATTTTCAATTGCTATGATTATCAATGATGACTTATCAATCCACCCTGTTATTAATTTTATCATTTTTTAAATTTTCCGTTTTTATCATTAATCCACCAGTCGCCCAAAAAAATGCACACGGCGGAAAAATCCTTCTCTGTTGGGTTTTTCACTCCCGGGAAATGAACCCTTTGAATCAAGCGTGTGTTCCTCTGAAAAGGGCCTTTTAAAACGGCCCCAGGTGAAAGCGCCTGAAGTACATCAGGGAATTTTTATCGGGGTTTTTGTCCATAAAACTCCTCTCCTCCTCTCTCTCTCCTTTTTCTTTTCTCGGGTTCTTCCCCCCTCTCTCTCTCCCCCTCTCTCTCTTTCTCCTTCTCTCTCTCTCCACACACACACACACCACACACACACACAACACACACAACACACCACAACAACACACCAAAAACACAACACAAACCCCAACACAACACGCACATGCAAACACCACACCACAAAAACACCACACCACAAACCCCATAATTTTATATATAATATTATATATTTTATTAATATATATAATTATATATATTTATAATTAATTATATATATAAATATATATATATATAAATATATATATATATATAATATTATTGATATATAAAATTTAATATTTTTAAAATATATTATATATATATAATATAAAATTTTTTTTTTTTATTAACTGTGATATATCTATATCATCATATATCCATTATTTTGGTGCGTGTATGAATTTTACATATATAAATAAAATATTATATTATTATAATTTTATATAATAATAATATAATTTTATTATAACATAAATACACAAAACACAACACACACACACACACACACACACACCACACCCCACAAAAACACACACACACCAACCACACACACACACACACCATTAACACCACACCACACACACACATACAAACACACACAACACACACACACACAACCACACACACACCCACACAACACCCACAATATATATATAAATATATATAATATATAATAAAATTTTTATATATAATAATAAGTATACCCTATTAAAAATAAAACCACACACCACACACACACCACACACCCACATACACACACACAACACACACACACACACACACACACACACCACACACACACCACACACACACACACAACACAATATATTAAAATTTTAAAAATATTTATATAATATAATAATAAAATATATTATATATGTATGTATTTTATTGTATAATTTTACATTATAATGTATTAACATTGTGTGTGGTGTATATATATAACTTTTTTTCACACCCTTCATTTCCACGCAGGACAAGGCCCCCTCAACATTTCGAAGGTTTATAGGGGAGTGCCACCCTTGGGCCCGATTGGATGCCCTTCCTAATCAACCGCGGTTGTGCCCACGGCGGCGACTTCCCCCACGACACATGCGCTCAAAGGCGATATGTCGTTTTTCTAGGTAGGCAATCGAGGGGAAGTTCTTGACCAAGGGAACAACGCGCCGGCCGGTGACTCGAACCCTCGAACTCAAATTGCCGTCGTGACATTCTTGAGTCCGATGCTCTAACCACTCGGCCACCCCCGGCCCTATATATATATTTTATATATTTTAAAATATATTATATATATATATATATATAATTATAAAATATATATTTTAAAATATAAATATATATACTCGTATATCTGTGTGTGTATGTGTGTTTGTGTGTGTGTGTGTGTGTGTGTTTTGGTGTGTGTGTGTTGTTGTGTGTGTGTGTGTTGTGTGGGTGTGTGTGTGGGTGGTTGCATGGGTATGTGTGTGCGTTTGTGTGTATGTGTGTGTGGGGGTGTGTGTGTGTGTGTGTGTGTGTGTGGTGTGGTGTGGTGTGGTGTGGTGGTGTGTGTGTGTGTGTGTGTGTGTGCTGGGGTATGTATGTGCGTTTGTGTGTGGTGTGGTGGTGTGTTGTGTTATGTAATTATATATATTTTATATATATATATATATATATATATATATATATATATATATATATATATTAATTATTTCCTGGATATAAGTATAAAATGCATCCGGTTTTTGTGGGGTTCTGGTCCTGAGGGGTATGGAGCCCCCTTGTAGTCACTCTTGCTCCCAGGTCCACTATCATGTTTCCATTTAAAGGATAAACGCTGTAGAGGGGGTCCTTTTTAGCCTTGGCTGGCAACCCTTTCTAGACACAGTGTCTCAAAAAAAAACACTATCAGGGAAAGTAACGGGAAACCCGCCCTGTGTCTTTCCCTTGTATATTATGAGTATTTAGGGCCTCTCTGGAAAATGGCCTTCAGTCTCATGGAAAAAATATATATAATATATATATAAATATTATTATTATATAATATATATTAAAATATATATATATATATTATATATATATTTATATATTTATATATATATTATATATATATTTATATATCTTCTTCTTTTCTTATTTATCCCATTTTTATATGGGTCGCCTGATGATTTGGTTTGCAGATATCTTTTATGCCGAGTCCTCCTACGCTAACCCTTTCCCTACCCGGGCCGGACCGCCCACCATTGGTTGCAATCGGGTGGTTCTTGCCCAAGGTACAACGCGCCGGCCGTGGCTCGCACCCTCAAACTCAATTGCCGCCGTGACAGTCCCCTTTAGACCGTGCTCTAACCACTCGCCCCGCGGGCCCCTTCTCCTCCTCCCTCTCTCCTCTCTCTCCTCTTCTCTCTCTCTCATTATATATTTTTATAATATATTTAATATATTTATATATATAAATTTTATATATAAAAAAAGGAAAATCTCACTGGTTTCCTGTTTTCATATATATATTAATATAATTATATATATATTTTAATATAAATATATATATATATTATATATATATGTAATTTTTATATTATTATTTTGTGTGGGTGTGTATATATATAATATAATATATTTATTATATATATAATATATTATTAATATATATATATATAAATATATATTATTTTTAAAAAAAAATTAGAAAAATATTAAAACAATATAAATGTCTAAAATGACATATACCCCCAACATAGGGTATAGATTTCCCATATATACACAATACTATTACATATAATGTTTTTGGTGTATATATATATTATATATTTATTTAAATATATTATTAAATTATATATTATATAAAATGTATATCCTCCTCTCCTCTCTCCCCCTCTCTCTCCTCTCTTCTCTCCTCCCCTCTATATATATATATATATATTATATATTTATATAATATATATATATATATATTATTTATTATATATATATTACATGCATGTATTGTTGATAAAACCCCACACCACCCCACACCAACCACACACACACCACACACCACACCACACACAAACACCCCCACACACCACATATATTAATTTTTTATATATTATATATAGATATTTTAATATATATATTATATTATTTTAATATATAATGCATTGTGTGTGTGTGTTAACATATCGATATATTTTTGGGTTTGCTACTTTTGTCTTTGGTCTTGATTTTCTTTATGGGTTTCTTGGTTTATATTTTTTTTTCTTTCTTTCTTTTTTTTCTTCTTTCTTTTTCTTTTTTCTTTTTTCTTTTTTCTTTTTCCTTCTTTCCTTCTTTTTTATATTTTTCTCTCTCTTTCTTTTCTCTTTTTTTTTCCTTTTTTTCTCTCTTTTTACAATTGGCTGGTTTAAATTGTTTGAATATTTGTTCCTTTTTTCTTTGGGGCCGTGTTGCCCCTTTTTAACCACTTAGTTTTCTGGTATAAATCTATATTATGGGTTTTGGCGACGTCTCATCGGGGGGGAAACGGGATCCGCGCACGGACCGGGGAAGGGACCGAGGGGGCCAAAGGACGCCACGACTCGATGCGGAAGGGAGGCCGACGAGGATTTTCTCTGTTTTTTTATCTTCTTTATTATTGTTTTTTTTTTGTTGTTT
>NC_051394.1:35827416-35829916 GCF_015228065.2 Penaeus monodon
GTAAATAAACAATAATATAATAATAATAAAATAATAATAACAATAATAATGATAATAATAATAATAATGACAGAAACAATAATAATAATAATATTAATGATAATAATAATAATAATAGTAATAGTAATAATAATAATAATAATAATTAGGATAATAATGAGGATAATAATAATAATAATAATAATAATAATAATAAAATAAAAATAATAATAATGACAATAATACTAATAAAGATGATAACAATCACAACAATAATGATAATGAAACCAATAATATTGACAATAATAATAATAATGTTGATAGTACTAATGACAATAATAATTTTAAAAATTATAATAACAGTATACATTATTATCACTGTTATTTTTTTATTATTATTATATTATTATTATAATAATAATAATAATAATAATAATAATAATAATAATAATAATAATAATAATAATAATAATAATAATAATAATAGTAATAATAATAATGTAATAGTAATAACAATAACAATAACATTAATAATTATTACTATCATTATAACAATAATAATGAAATAATAATGATGATAATGATAATGATAGATACAGTAATATTAATAATGATAACAATAATATTAACAATAATAATTATAAGAGTAATAAAAAAATATATAATAATAACGATAATCATCATCATCTTGGTAATAGATAAATAAATAGATAATAATGATAATAACAATGCTAATATGGATAGTAATAGTGATAATAATGATGATAATGATAATGATAATAACAATAATAATAATAATGAAAATAATAACAATGATAATAACAATGATAATAATATTAATAATGATAATAATAATAAGCAGAACAATAAAAGTCATATCATTAAGTATGATAATAGCAATGTAGGGAAATGATATTAAAAATATTTACAATGACATTGATAAAATCCTGTATGATTATAGTAGAAATAATAGCAAGTTTTTTTTATTAAGATTGTTATCATCAGTATCATTATTACTACTATTTTCACTATCATTATCACAAGATTAAGAATAAGAATAATAAAGACAATAGTAATAATATGATGTTAATAATAACAGTAATAATAGTAATGATGTTATTATTATTATTATCATTTTATTATATTATTATTAATTATGATAATAATAATAATAATAATAATTAATTATTATTATTATTATTATTATTATTATTATTATTATTATTATTATTATTATAATATAATAAGTACAACAACAACAAAACAACAACAGCAACAATAATAATAATAATAATAATAATAATAATAATAATAATAATAATAATAATAACAATAATAATAATAATAATAATAATAATAATAATAATAATAATAATAGTAATAATAACAATAATAATAATAGTAATAATAATAATAATATTCACTATTATTTTCATTATAATTATTATCAGTTTTTTTTTATTATTATCATTAATATTTTCATTATTATTATCATTATTAAAATGATTATAATGAAACCTTGATACTGATAATAATAATAATAATAATAATCTTCCTCTTGTACCGTTCCCACGCCATCAATATTTTCCCCCACAATCCTCAACAAACACCTTTTTTTTTGTTTATTTTGCAGTTTTTAATAGCTTCTCTAACTCTCAATATTTCCTTCATTATTTTTCACCCTGACAGTCACTCCAATATTGCCTTTGACTGGCAGTTTTATCTGACAGTCACTCCAATATTGCCTTTGATTGGCAGTTGTATCTTGTGTCTTTCTTGTGATTGCAGCCTGTAACAGAATTTTGGATCTCAATGGCAGAACTGAGGAGAGTGAATCCTCATAGGGAAAATATTGGGATTTTTTGCGAGTGACATCATTTATTGTCCTTTCAATTTGTTGTTGCCGCTGTTGTTGTTGTTGTTACTAGTATCATTATCACTGTCATTGTTATCGTCTTTGCTAATGTCGTTATCATTATCAATATCATTAGTGTTATTATAATTATCATTATTGTTATCATTACCATTGCTACGGTTATTATTTTTATAACTTTTATTTTATCATTATCATTATTACCACTGTTATCATAATCATTATCATTATTATCATTATCATCATCATAGTTATAATTATTATCATTATCATTATTATTGTCATTATTCTTATTATTGTCACTGTCATTATTATTGTCATTATTCTTATTATTATTATCATCATCATCATTAGTAGTAATAGTAGTAGTAGCAGTACTACTACTACTATCATTATTATTATTGTTATCATTATTACAATTGATATTATCACTGTTATTATTATCATTATCATTATTATCATTGATATGATTTATCATTATCAATATCATTATTATTATCATTATCACCGTAATGTTTATTAATGTCATTGCTGTTGTTTTGTTATATCATGATTACTATTACTATATAATTAACATCATCATTATCATTATTGTTATTATCATCTCCATCTTATCATCATAGTCCTATTCATTATTTTCACCATTTT
>NC_051394.1:35877416-35879916 GCF_015228065.2 Penaeus monodon
ATATAAAGGGAGAGAGACAGAGAGAAGTTGAAAAAAGTGACAAAAAAGAGACAAAGCAAAAAAAGAAAGAAAGAGACAGAGGGAAAAAAATAAATAAATAGCGAGGGGAAAAAGAAAAGATTCGATTACCATCTAGTAAAATCAGGGCGGTTTTGGACTCCGTGAATATCCCTCGTCCATTATCTTCCTTGCCTTTAGAGAGTTATCTTTGATATAATAGAAATAACGAGCAAGTTTTAAGTGTCATTGTGGTTGAAGATATCGTGTGACGCGCTACGGCGAGCACGCTCAAAGTCGCCACAATGTGAAAGGCCGAACATGTTGGGTTTCAAAAGTGAGGGATGTAGTCCAGGCTTTATTCCTGAATAATTTCTGCTGCGGACTTCAATTTTACCTTTTGAGGCTTCGTCGTCAGCTTCTATTTTCTTCCATGTTTTTTTTTTTTTTTTCGAAAATAGTTTTTTTTCGGGTGTGGGAGTGGGGGAGGGGGGGGGCAGGTAGGTTTTGTTTTAGCGTTTTATTTCTCTTAAACGTATTTGTGCCCGTTTCCCTTGCATTATTTTTTAGCCCAGTCTTAGCTTTGCGGTCGGCGGTGCGTCATTCCGATTGTGTGCTCGGGATGTAAGTAATGACATTAATAAATACGACTTTCAACTTAAAAAAGGCCCCAGAGACTACAGAGAATACCTGGCGGACGCTTCAAAGGGCGAGTAGCCGACCAAGACAGAAAACTCCTCGATGGTCGCTCCGAAGTCGCCAAGTTTATTACACGACGCAGCTCTAAATCCGTTTACGAGAGAAGCGCGGCTCTCGTTTTTTCCCCGTCGTCTCCCGGAACAGCTCTTTGCCAATTGCTCAGAAGTGCTCACTGTCTGGAAATCAGTTCTACATATAATTTCCACAACAAGATGAAACCAGTGTCCTGTAAGCTGCCAAAAATTCATCCTCTTTGACCCGTTCTGTTTAATACCTCCAGCTCGACAAAATCTCTTCTCTCTTTAGTTTATAATGTGACTTCTACAGACGGACAATGGCCATCCGTGCTTTATGAAGTGGCAAAGTGCAGCCAGAATAGCGGTTCCGGGCGCTGGTCATCGCTCTCGGCAAATTGCCTTGATTTCGTTTCGAAAATAATCCGGTCTGTTTTTACGTACGAGCTTCCTCTAGCTAGTTGTCGGCCTCTCTCTCTTTCTCTCTTTCTCTCTCTTTCTCTTTCTCTTTCTCTTTTTTTTTTCTCTCTCTTTCTCTTTACTTTTCTCTTTTCTCTTGTTTTTCTTCCTCGTTTCCTTCTCTTTTCTTTCTTTCTCTTTCTCTTTCTCTTTAATTTTCTCTTTTTTTTTTCTTTTTTTTCTCTTCCTCGTTCCCTTTCTCTTTTCTTTCTTTCTCTTTCTCGTTCCCTTACTCTTATCTTCCTTTCCCTTTCTCTTTCTTTTTTTTCTTCTTTCTCTTTCTTTTCTATTTTCTCTTCTTTCACTTTCTCTTTCTCTTTCTCTTATTCTTTCTCGCTTCCCTTTCTTTTTTTTTCTTCTCCTTCACTTTTCTTTTCTCTGTCTCTTTCTCATTATCTTTTCTCCTTCTCTTTCTTTTTCCTCCTTATCATTCCCATTATCTTTCTCTTTCATTCTCCTCTTTCTCATTCTCATTCTCATTATCTTTCTCTTTTTCTTTCTCTTTCTCTTCCTATTTTCTCTTCCTCTTTCACTTTCTCTCTTCTCTTTCTCTTTCGCGATCTCTTTATTTTTCTATTTAATCTTTCTCTTTCCTATTTCTTTTTCTTTCTCTTTTCTCTTTCTCTTTTTCTTTTTCTTTTTCTTTTTCTTTTTCTTTCTCTTTCTCTCTTCTCTTTATCTTTATCTTTATCTTTATCTTTGTCTTTGTTTATCTTTGTCTTTATCTTTATATTGGTCTTTATCTTCATCTTTATCTTTATCTTTATCTTTGTCCTTATCTTTATCCTCATCTTTTCTCTTTTCCTTTCTCTTTCTCTTTCTCTTTCCTATTCCTCTTTTTATTTATTTCTCTCTTTCTCTTTTCTCTTTCTCTTTACTCTTTCTCTTTCCCTTTCTCTTTCTTATTCTCTCCTCTCTCTCTCTCTCTCTCTCTCTCTCTCTCTCTCTCTCTCTATATATATATATATATATATATATATATATATATATATATATATATATATGTCTATTATCTGTCTATCTATCGGTTTATCTATCTATCTGTCTGGCTATTTATATTTGTATCTGCATATATGTCTATATTTACCTACCTATATAAAATTCCTTTTTCATCAATCTCTTTTTCTCTCTCTTTCTCTCTCTCTCTTTTTGTGTATATATATATATAATATATATATATTATATATATATATATATATTATATATATATATAAATATATATATAGATATATATATATATAAAATATGTGTGTGTGTGTGTGTGTGGTGTGTGGTGTGTGTGTGTGTGTGTGTGTGTGTGTGGTGTGTGTGTGTGTGTGTTACGTTTGTGC
>NC_051394.1:35907416-35909916 GCF_015228065.2 Penaeus monodon
GCGAAATGCCTCGCCGGCCGTAGCTCAGGATCCCAGACATCTATAATCTTCGATGGTGACGAGAAATATCGCCATGCTGGTCATAATCAGGAAAGTCGCAAACCAGTTTGGTGTTCGCGGCGGCCACTCAGCGTCTCCCGCCAACGTCTGCCATCAGCTTATCTCGAATCCACAAGGAATTCACAGTTACCACATCTGATCCCATAACTTGTCCTACGGTAACGACCCGCCACGTTATTTAGAGCTTTCTCAGTTGGTGACATACTGAAAACGCAATTTTTTTCCCTCTTGGGTGATTCTTTGGTGCTACTTTTAACGGCGGATTAAAAATTGGGAGTGCATAAAGGAGAACATTAATGTCACTCGACTAGTTCCTCTCCGCCAGGGGCCCTTGGCTACACTGTAGGCAACCCCTGGAAGGCCACCAATACAAAGGCAATTTTAAAAGTCTTTGAGGCTGTCACTCAAAGCCTAATTCAGCTTTTGTGCTCAGTTTTTATCATTTCGGGCACTAAATGCTACTCCACACTCATATCAACACATTAGTGTACTACGAGTCAGATGCCAGTTCGAATATTTTGAGCCGCTCTCGCGAGTTTATTTAAAGCTCCAGGTAAAGCTGTTCCTGTTTATTTGTTTTTATGTTCCCATATTCACTAGATTACCCACATGTGCAACCCGTAGTCCCCTTTCCTCATTCTGCATCTAACTCGGCACGAGAAATACAGGGAACGGCACGAGGCATCTGTAGGAACGGCAAGATTTAAAAGTGTGGCATTGTGCTCCGTGTCATAGCGGGTCCCGGGGCCCTCTGTAGGAAGGTCGGGGTCACGGCGCGTTGAGTACAGGCCACTGAGTCCTTGTTATCAACTATGGATCCGCGATCATCAAGCAAGGGAGAGAGGCCGCGTGAACCATGTTTCGGGGGGATGGAGGTGCGGCGTGATTGGCTGCGGCCGAAGAGAGGGGGATTTTTTTTTTCTTTCCTACGGGGAATTTTATTATTTGCAATACGAGGCACTTTTTTTTTGCGTCGAAAGGGATGGTCTGGTATGCGTAAAGGTACACATGACAATAATTATACGTGTAGAGAACTGTGCACTTTAAAAATAACAAGCTTTCAATCTACAAGCGTGAATGAACACTTGTTTGCTCCACTAAAATACTGGCAAGGAAGACCTCACCTTATCACAATATATTAACAAGTTCCTTACCTAAAAGCTCCTAAACACCCTGTGGTGTTAGAGGTGAATTACAGGACAATCAGCACAGTTTTTCGCCTCTAACGACCCAGGTGCAACGTAGTACTTCCAACTTTTTTTTCTTTTACTACGTTGCACACAGCGGTCAAGTGATAAGCACCAATCACAGGTCGTTCCGGGAGACACGTTCAGTAGGTTTATTTATCATTGGTCCTCATCAGGGCTCGCCGGGGGTCCCGTAGCGACCTTTAGCCGCGACACGGTCTTTCCCTCGCGTTTTATTTTGACCAGGATTTGTTTTTCTTCTTCTTCTTTTCTTTTTTCATCCTGTTTTATTTTGACCGAGATTTTTTTTTTTATCCTGTTTTCTTTCTTCTATGCGCGAAGTTCTCTCTTCAATTTTCTTAACCTGGCTTGAATATTCTTCTCCAAAACGAAGAGAAATTTACAGTGAGACAAGAGAGAGAGAGAGAGGAAAAAAACATAATAGTAAGCCAGGTAGGATGGGTTTGAAGAAAGTAGTCAGGGCAGGTAACACACTGACACCTGAAAGCAACAGCTGTGGGCAATGTTAACAATAATATATAAGAGACAAAATCCAAAGGTAAGAATATTTGATGAGACAAAAAAAATAAAACAGGAAATAAAGTAATAAAGGAAGAAATAAGTTTTCTTTATTCATTTCTTTCTTTCTTTGAAAAAAGAATATGAGCTATTGTGAATGGAAGAAATGGCCGTAAGACGGATGAATAATAAAGGATGAATAGACAGTAATAAAGAAAGGTGAAAATATGGAAAGAAAATTAAAGAAAGCTATAGAGGACGAAGTGAAAGGAGGATAAGTGAATAACGGAAAACATAAAGCAAAGAATTATTGAAATATAAATATGGAATATTGCGAATAAAACAATTTCGGAAAGAACGATGCAGAGAGAGAGAGAGAGAGAGAGAGAGAGAGAGAGAGAGAGAGAGAGAGAGAATATAACACGGATAAAAGTTCCTGGGAAAAATAAAGCTGCAACCGAAAAGAGAATCAGAGAAGGAAGAAGGAATAGATAGAAAGAGAAATTAAAAAAGGGAGAAGTAAAGACTGAGAAAAATGATAAACAGGTATATATGAAAAAGCACTTGAGAGGCAGAAGAGACAAAGGAAGGAGGGAAGACTAGGAACAGAGTCAGAAATGCCAAGAAGACATAGGAATAAGTGAAGACAAGAGAGAAAAAGCGAAGATAAAAGAGAGAAGAAAAGAAGGCCAGAGAAACAAAGAAAAAAGGGAAGAGAGACACAGAGGAAGATA
>NC_051394.1:35915751-35918251 GCF_015228065.2 Penaeus monodon
AGTCTGTATCCGGATAAAATCCGTGATCCTTCCCGAAACAGTCACGGGCCCTCTCCTTGCTGATGATCGCGGATCCATAGTTGATACAAGGACTCAGTGGCCTGTACTAACGCGCCGTGACCCGACCTTCCTACAGAGGGCCCGGGACCGCTGTGACACGGAGCACAATGCCACACTTTTAAATCTTGCCGTTCCTACAGATTCCCTGTATTTCCCGTGCCGAGTTAGATGCAGAATGAGGAAAGGGGACTACGGGTTGCACATGTGGGTAATCTAGAGAACATGGGAACATAAAAACAAATAAACAGGAACAGCTTTACCTGGAGCTTTAAATAAACTCGCGAGAGCGGCTGAAAATATTCGAACTGGCATCTGACTCGTAGTACACTAATGTGTTGATATGAGTGTGGAGTAGCATTTAGTGCCCGAAATGATAAAAACTGAGCACAAAAGCTGAATTAGGCTTTGAGTGACAGCCTCAAAGACTTTTAAAATTGCCTTTGTATTGGTGGCCTTCCAGGGGTTGCCTACAGTGTAGCCAAGGGCCCCTGGCGGAGAGGAACTAGTCGAGTGACATTAATGTTCTCCTTTATGCACTCCCAATTTTTAATCCGCCGTTAAAAGTAGCACCAAAGAATCACCCAAGAGGGAAAAAAATTGCATTTTCAGTATGTCACCAACTGAGAAAGCTCTAAATAACGTGGCGGGTCGTTACCGTAGGACAAGTTATGGGATCAGATGTGGTAACTGTGAATTCCTTGTGGATTCGAGATAAGCTGATGGCAGACGTTGGCGGGAGACGCTGAGTGGCCGCCGCGAACACCAAACTGGTTTGCGACTTTCCTGATTATGACCAGCATGGCGATATTTCTCGTCACCATCGAAGATTATAGATGTCTGGGATCCTGAGCTACGGCCGGCGAGGCATTACGCGGCAGGGCTCCGAGATAGGTGCTGGAGCAACTGAATGTGCCCTGGCTTTACCGGCGAGTTATCTTTACTCTTATGCTTCAACGGAGTTTTGTTTTCATTGGCTCGTTGATGTAATTAAGAGGCACAAATAAATATTCACATACAAGGACGGACGGACGGACACACCCACCACCCACCACCCACCCACCCACCCACACACACACACACACACATACACACACACACACACACACACACACACACACACACTCACACTCACACTCACACTCACACTCACACTCACACTCACACTCACACACACACACACACACACACACACGATGAAAACAAGACAAACATAAACTTGGAATTACAACCAGACAAGCAGGAGGCAGGCCAGCCATAAAAAGGAAAGCCTAATCTAACGACGCAGGGTATTTTGTATCATAAAGTTAACTCACCCAACTAATCCCCCCCCCACAAGCAGCAAAGCCCGAGAACACACATCCTGCATCGCTGACTGTTGTCCCCGTGTGTTGAGCTGCGACAATCACCGTATTCATTCTAAATGAGATTATATGCGGAGTGAACCTCGGATGGGAGCCACAGCAACATTAATGCCTTAATGCCACAACAATGTCGGGCGACGTAATACAATCACAGCACATAAAAACAACGCGCATTGTCCTTGGCCTGACAAAGCCAGCAGTCATTTCCACCCTGCTTCGTCCATCTTCGAAGTGCGTCTGGCGCGGAGCTGCACCTCTCCGCGCCGCCGTCGTCTGCGGCACGAAGCGAGTCCTTCTGGAGGCGGAGGTGTGGAGGGGGCTGGAGGACAAAAAAAGGGGGGTGGGGTTAGTATCTCGTTTCCTGCGGTGAATCTCGAAGTCTCGGACGTCGAAAAGTAGCGCTCGTTTAGCATTTCCTGTGAGGCAGAGGCGGAGTAAAATTCATAAGTCGGTGAGCTTTCAGTCGTATTGTTGCGTCGCGAGGTGGAAACGGCGCCTCCCTTTCGCTCACTGCAAGGAGGGTTAATTCTCCTTATGTAATCATTCTCCCGCGTATTTGTTTTCATCTGGAAATGAATTTCGACGAGATCAGGATATTAATATCCTGAAATGGTTAATCTGATATCCTCTCTCGTATATTCAGACACTTTGTTTCGATTTCTCGCGTATTTTGTTTTATTCCCACACCTTCACTAATCGCCCATCTCGACTGGCCTTCGACCTTACACGCCTAAGTATCATGTAAAGTGACAGTGTGGCATGTTCACTTCTTCGCAATACTATTCTTCACTTCTGACTCGTATTTTCTAACCGCCTTTTCTTGGCCATCACATCCTTGTCTGAACGCTGCATCGACGAGAAGAACTTGAAAACTGAACGTAGAAAGAAGAAGAATTCTTGTCGAATTTCGTCTCCCATTATGTGGCGTAGAAGCAAGCCCGCGCCTCTTCGCCGTCTTCGGACACCGCGGTTTTGTAAATCCTCGTTCACAAAGATCCAAAGATATCCCCTTCTGACAAAGCGAACAAACCCCCGGCATAAAAAAAAGGTTAATAAAAATAGTGACAGTAAACATACTC
>NC_051394.1:35920751-35923380 GCF_015228065.2 Penaeus monodon
GGGAATTCCTGGGAGGAATTCGTTGAAAAAACTTTCAAAAGGAGGAGGTTAATTCTTCGGTTAGACTTCATACGAGGCTGTCTTTTTTTTTTCTTGAACGCACCTTTCCTCTCGCGACGTAGACTTTTTAATTCAATTCTTCACTTGTATTTTATTGAAGAATTCTCGGAATGGGGTATGTTTACTGTCCTATTTTTTTTAAACCTTTTTTATGCGGGGGTTTTTGTTCGCTTTGTCGAAGGGGTATCTTTGGATCTTTTTAAAGGGGATTTACAAAACCCCCCCGGTGTCCGAAGACGGCGAAGAGGGGGCGGGTTGCTTTACGACAAAGGGGGACGAAATTCGACAAGAATTCTTCTTTTTTTCTACTTTCAGTTTTCAATTTCTTCTCGTCGATGCGGGTTTTCAGAAAAGGATGTGAGGGCCCAAAAGAAAAGGCGGTTAAAAATACAGTAGAAGTGAAGAATAGTTTTGCGAAAAAGTGAACATCCCA
This sequence comes from Penaeus monodon, assembly GCF_015228065.2. Classification (NCBI taxonomy): domain Eukaryota; kingdom Metazoa; phylum Arthropoda; class Malacostraca; order Decapoda; family Penaeidae; genus Penaeus; species Penaeus monodon. Next base: position 35,921,245 of record NC_051394.1, read on the forward strand.
CACTGCATTTAAAATGATACTTAGGCTGAAAAGGTGAAGGCCTCGAGTGGCCGTTTAGTGAAGGTGGGGGAATTTAAAAAAAAAAATACGCGAGAAATCAAAAACAAAGTGTCGAATTACGAGAGAGGATACAGATAACCATTTTCAGGATATTAAAAATCCTGATTTTCCCTGAAATTCATTTCCAGATGAAAACAATCGGGGAGAAAGATTAAAATAAGGAGAATTTAAACCTCCTTTCAGTGAGCGAAAGGGAGGGCCGTTCCACCTCGCGACGCAAAAAATACGACTGAAAAACCCCCGATTATGAATTTTTCTCCCCTCTCCCAGGAAAAAGCTAAAAGAGCGCTATTTTTCGACGTCCGAGACTTTGGATTCCCCCCGGAAACGAGATACTAACCCCACCCCCCTTTTTTTTTTCCTCCCGCCCCTCCAAACCTCCGCCTCCGAAGGACTCGTTCGTGCCGCAGACACGGCGGCGCGGAAGGTGCAGGGGCCCCGCCAGCGCACTTCGAAGATGGGCGAAAACAGGGTGGAAAAAACTGCTGGCTTTTTTCGGGCCAAGGGCAAGCGGTGTTTTATTTTTGTGATTGTATTAGTCGCCCGACTTGTTTTGCATTAAGGGATTAATGTTCTGTGGCTCCCATCCCAGGTTTTATCCCCATATAATTATTTAGAATGAATACGGTGATTGTCCAGTCAACAACGGGGGGAAAAAAGTCAGCGATGCAGGATGGGTGTTCTCGGGGCTTTTTTGCTTGTGGGGGGGGGGGGTTAGTTTGGGGGAGTTAAAATTTATGATACAAAAAACCCTGCGTCTTAGATTTGGCTTTCCTTTTTTATGGCTGGCCTGCCTCCCGTTTTCTGGTGTAATTCCAAGTTATTTTTTGTCTTGTTTTTTAGTGAGTGAGTGTTTGGGGGTGGTGTGGGTTGGTTTTTTTAGTGTGTGTTTGTGTGTGTGTGGTGTGTGTGTGTGTGTGGGTGTGTGTGAGTGTGAGTTGAGTGAGTGTGATGTGAGTGTGAGTGTAGTGTGTGTGTGTGTGTGTGTGTTGTGTGTGTGTGTATGTGTGAGTGTGTGTGGTGGGTGGGTGGTGGGTGGGTGGGTGGGTGGGGGTTCCTCCGTCCTCCCTTTTAGTGAATATTTATTTGTGCCCCCTTTTTTACATCAACGGCAATGAAAACAAAATCCCTGAAACAAAAGTAAAGATAAAATCGCCGGGAAGCCAGGGCACATTCAGTTTTCTCCAGCACTACCGGGGCCCTGCCGCGTAAGGCCCCCGCCGGCCGTAGTCAGGATCCAGACATCTATAAACTTCGATGGTGACGAGAAATATCGCCATGCTGGTCTAATCAGAAAGGCGCAAAACCATTTGGGTTCGCGGCGGCCCTCAGCGCTCCCGCCAACGTCTGCCATAAACTTATTCGAATCCACAAAGGAATTCACGTTACCCCATCTGACCCCTAACTTGTCCTACGGTAACGACCCCCCACGTTATTTTGAGCTTTCTCAGTTTTGGGGACATACTGAAAACGCAATTTTTTCCTCTTGGGTGATTTTTTGTGTACTTTTTTAAAGGCGGATTAAAAATTGGGGGTGCATAAAGGGAACATTAAGTCACTCGACTAGTTCCTCTCCGCCAGGGGCCCTTGGGTAACGTAGGAACCCCTGGAAGGACCCAAAACAAAGGAATTTTAAAAATCTTTGAGGCTGTCCCCCAAAACCCCCAATTTAGCTTTTGTGCTCAGTTTTTTTCATTTTTGGGCCTAAAAGCATCCCACTCTACAAAAAACATTAGTGTACTACGGTCAGATCCAGTTCGAAAATTTTGAGCCGCTTGCGGTTTATTTTAAAACTCCAGGTAAAAATGTTTTTGTTTATTTGTTTTTTTTGTTTCCCATGTTCTCTGATTACCCCCATGTCAAACCCCTGTCCCTTTCCCCTTCTGCATCAACTCGGGGACGGAAATAAGGGAATCTGTAGGAAAGGGAAGATTTAAAAGTGTGGGATTGTGCTCCGTGTCACAGCGGGGCCCCCGGGCCCCCCCGTGGAAGGTGGGGCACGGGGCGTTGAGTACAGGCCCCTGAGTCCTTTTTATCAAAATATGGATCCGCGATCATCAAACAAGGAAGAGGCCG
>NC_051394.1:35935980-35938480 GCF_015228065.2 Penaeus monodon
AGAGAAGAAATGAGAGAGAGAGAGAGAGAGAGAGAGTAGACTGTGTGAAAAGAGAGAGGGTGAGAAGAGATGAGGAGAGAGGAGGGGAGAGAGAGGAGAAGAGAAAGGAGGAAGAAAAGAAGAGGATAGAAGAAGGAGAAGGGGAAAGTAGAAGAGGAGAGAGAAAAAAATGAGAGAGAGAGGAGGAGGAGGAGAGAGAGAGAGAGAGAGAGACGAGAGAAGAGAGGAGAGAGAGAGAGAGAGATGAGAAGAGAGAGAAAGAGAGAGAGATGAGAGAAAGGAGAGGAGAGAAGAGAGAGGAGAAGAGAGAGAGAGGGAGAGAAGGAGAGAGTGGAGGGGGAGAGAGAGGGGAGAGAGAAGAGAGAGAGGAGAGAGAGAGGAGAGAGGGGAGAGGAAAAAGAGAGAGGGGAGAGAGGAAGAAAAGGAGAGAAGAGAGAGAAGAAAGCTGAGAGAGAGAGAGAGAGTGAAGGAGAGAGAGAGGAGGAAAAGGAAAGAGAGAAAAGAGAGGGAGGGAAAGGAGGAGGAGAGGAAGGAAGAGAGGGGGAGAGGGAGAGAGAGAGAGAGAGAGAGAGAGAGAGAAGAGAGGAGAGACTGAGAAGAGAAAGTGGGAGATAGATAGATAGATAATAGATAGAAGATAGATAGATAAGAGAAGGGGAAGAGAGAGAGGGGAGAGGAAAAAAGGGGGGAAGGAGAGGAGAGAGAGAGGGTGGAGAAAAGGAGAGATATAGAGAGAGAGAGAAGAGAGAGAGAGAGAGAGAGAGAGAGAGAGAGAGGGGGGAGTTATGAGTGAGTGGTGAGTGAGTGAGGGGGAAATGAGTGGTAAGTGAGGGAGAGAGAGGAGAGAGAGAGAGAGAGAGAGTGAGAGGAGAGGAGAAAGAGAGAGGGGGAAAAAGGGAGAGAGGAGAGAGAGAGAGAGAGAGAGAGAGAGGTGGAGAGAGAGAGATCCCAGCATAGAAATCGCCAAAACAATTTACAAGAAAAAAAAAAAAAATCAAGGCTTCCCCTTGATTCGAGGATTAAATCTTGGCCAGCAGGATATGAGAGTGCGTAGGGGAGTTGGCACCCCCGGGGCCCTTTGTTTAGTGCCATATATTGGTAAAAAAAGGGAAGCGATCAGACCAAAACCCTTTCGGATCCCCACATATTCCCTTTTTGATGAGAATAGTTACTGGGAATCGTTGCGTACTAAAAAATTTTGCAATCTTTTCAGTCCAAATAAATCCAGGAGAAAAAAAAAGCGATATCAGGGAAGGGAAGGGGGGGGGGGGGAATTGTGATGGTAATTATACCTTTTCGTGATTTTAATGCTGATGTGCTAGAGTAAGCTTGGGTGGATGGATGGACTGAGTCGGGAGGTTTGACCAAGTATCGTGAGGTCATTAGTTGAGAATGAATATGATGCGTTTTGTTTTACTTTATAATGAACGTGATCATCTAGCCGTTTTTTTGTTTTGTTTTGCTTTCTGGTTTGTTTGTTTTTTTACCACTTTCGTATTCTCTCGTAACTATTCGTTATATTCCCCCTCTCTCTCCCAGGACACGCTTTCTGTTCTTCTCTTTCACTCACCGAAATCATTTTTCTTTTGCACGGGTTTTTTATTTTCTTTCGCTTGGCCCATTTCCCCCGATTGTTATATTGTATGGGGGCCCCTTTAAAACTGCTGCCCCTCAAAAAACTGGACTGCTTTAATCCGTTCCGAGGAGTGGGTCATAATTAGAGCCTTTGTCTCCCTCAGGACTCCGGGGCTGGAACAATGAAGTGCCTGGAATTGGCTGGAATGACCATTTACGGGCTGGAATGACCATCCAAAGGCAGACAATGGCTCTCCAGCCCTCTCTTCATTGGCCATTCACCGGTGTTGCCATCAGGGGGGTTCGGCCCTCAGTCAGTAGTTAACTTCATCTTTTCACGAATTTTCCTCCTGTGTTTTGCCTTTGTTCCGTTGCCCGTTGCGAGAAATCGTTCGGGGAGGAACATCAGGCGCCCAAGAAAACATTTCGTGGGTTCTACCTGCCGCTGCGACTCTGGGTGACCTCTGGGTGTGTCTGGGTGCGCCCTGTGCCAATATACTGTAAGGAGGTGAGGAGCATTGTCGATCGAGTTGGGGATATATTTACGATTATTGTATATCTTTGCTATTTTCCTTATTATTGTCAGTTTTTTGTGCATTTTTCATCTTCATGTCATTTGTTTTTGTTTGGATTTTGTTTTTCTTACTCTTTCTTTTTTATTTATATTCTTATCTTGTGTATTTACCCATAGGTCTTTCAATGTGCATTCGTCTGTCAGTCACTCTGTCGATGCATCTGGTTGTCTGCCTCTTTGTATGTATTTGTCCTTGTAGCTGCCTCTGTCCGCGTCTTTGTCTGCGTTGCGCCCCCCCCCCTCACTCCCACCCCCACCTTTCCTCCCCTTTCTCTTTCTCTCTCTCGCTCGCTCTCCCTCTCTCTCTCTCTCTCTCTCTCTCTCTCTCTCTCTCTCTCTCTCTCTCTCTCT
>NC_051394.1:35950980-35955980 GCF_015228065.2 Penaeus monodon
TTTGCGACCGGTAATGAAGTAATTGACACGCGGAGCGCCGCCCGGACACCTTGCTTTAGATTACCATGAAAAATGGCGACTCTCGGTCAAGCCACATTCCACCACTATTGTGACGTGCGCTTTTTTTTAGGGCGAAATTGACTGAAGAGGTCCCATAGTCCGTCGTGAAAGGGAGTACTTCAAAGGGGCCAACACCTTCCCAGCGCCAGCCGAAAGAGGAGCCCCGCGCAGAATCTGATGGCCCCGGGATGGAAGGTCCATAGACAAGCGCTCCATGCTTGCTTCGTTACGACTTGATTTTGTAATTCAGATGGCCGGATAAGGCCGATGGAGGAGCGCCAGGTGGGAACCTCGGCCCCGCTACAGCCCTGTGGAGGGAGTGCTTGGGAGGATGAGGAGGAGGAGTGACGCCGCCGGACTGCATGGGCGTGAAGGCGAAAGCTTGAGTATGCGGGGACTTGTGGCGAGGCAATTGTCAGAGATGGTGTGATGTTGAGTGATAGATATGCTAAATGCGGTGAAAAAAATACATACAACGCGCATACATCATGTGTGTTTGTGTGTATGTATACCTCTTGCCCTGTGGTTTATTAATTTATTTTCAGTCCTCCGCATAGATTGTTGTAAGAGCTTGGGTGAATTCTTAGTGTTGCCAAGAAGTGACTAAAGTGCAGACAAACTTTTCCGAGAGCCAGAATGTCGCGGCGAAATCGATTATCATGTCTTACTTATCAGTAATCTATGTAGACACTCATACAGAATGTGCGTGTGCGTGTGTTAGGAGTGTGTGTGTGTGTGGTGTGTGTGTGTGTGTGTGTGTGTGTGTGTGTGTGTGTGTGTGTGTTGTGTGTGTGTGTGTGTGTGGTGTGTGTGTGTTTGCGTGCTTCATACGGATATTAAATCAATCGCATATAACCAACAGATGTTTCAAACTCCTTCACGAAGCTGAAGTTCTGCATCTGAACTTTAAACGCATACATTATTTCCCCAAACGCAAGCTGCACTTCATCCTCCACGAACACATACTTTCCTCCTCTGTCCGTGGCAAGCAAAACCATTTTTTTCACACTGCTTTTGCTAGCTTCTTCCGCGCACACGATCTGCAGACTACATATTTACGACGAATTCCATTCCGCTGAAGAGAAGAAAACACCCCTGCTGCCTGTCTGCGCTGTTCTCCCAAAGGATTTGTCTGAAAGCCGTGGGTTTCCAAAGCGATATTTTATTCACATTCATATAAGCTCCACAATCAGCTTCACCCTCCATTCAACTAGCACAGCCTCTCATCCATACTTAATCATAGCGACCATTTGGAATAACCATCGGCCGTTTTTCGCTGGCGGAGACGCTCAGTGCCGGACTCAACGCTAAATTGACCTTGTGTTATAAATCACCGCGGTCCTATTGACCGCTACTACTAAGGCGTTGCTTCACGACATTATCGGTAACGAACTTACTTTGCCCTGTCCAACTAGGTGTTAAAAGTAACGAGTTACGTCCCTCCCCTAAGTTTATCAGGCAAGTTAACAATGTGCGCCCGTGTGTCCATTTTAAGCGTAGTTAAGGTGTCGATGCGGATTATGAAACGTATGAGTTGTTTATGCCACTGCCAACGACACTCCCCGATCGCCGCCATGCAAATGTTCCTAGATTTCTTTCTCCTCTTCTCCCTTTTCTTTCTTCGGGACTTTTGTGCACTCTTAACCCTAAACGAGTTGGCGTAGGTTTACTGGGCAGCGCTGGTCTTTTATTCAATGACGTTAACAATCGAGAGAAAGGAAGGGAGAAAGAGATGAAAGAACTAATATCGATGTGTGTAGACACTCATGTTTACTGGCCAGGCCATGGTTCTGCCTGTGACGTAATGTATTCGTGCGTTTGGGGGGCGGGTTTTGGGGTGAGTTGTATTCATTTTGGAGAAATGCGTGTTGTGCAGCGGCCGATTTGGTGCCCGAGAATGAATCTGTTAGGGATAAGTACAGTATGAAATTATTTTGATGCGAGTGAAATCAAGTCGGAGTCCTCTCTCTCTCCTCTCTTCGCTCTCACTTCCTCTCTCTTCTCTCTCATCTCTCGCTGCTCTCCTCTCATCTCTCTCTTCTCTCTTCTCTCTCTCTCTCTCTCTCTCTCTCTCTGTCCCTCTTTACTTCTCTTTCCCACCCCTTCTATCTCTGTCGCTCCCTCCCTCACACCCTCTCTCTCTCTTACCTTGTTCCTCCCTCACACCCTCTCTCTCTCTTACCTTGTTCCTCTAATCCACTCCCCTATATGTCTCTGTTTAACTATCTTTGAATTATAACAGTGCATAAGTCTATAAGGTCGCAAGAACAGGCTTCTACTTCTATATAAATAATAATTTGAGGAATGAGACAGATTAAAGGAAAAATAGTGTTTATCATTTTAAGAATGCGAGAAAAAAAAATCAGGAATATATATATATATATATATATTTTTATATAGATATATATATATATTTTATATATATATTTATTTATATATATATATATATATATATTTCTTTCTTCATTTTTTAACCTTGTTTGATGTTTTTTTCCCTTAATTCTTTTGTAAGAAAAAAATTCGTCTCTCGATTTTTTTTTATACGTTCGTTCCGTTTCCTTTTTCTCTCTCTTTTTTTCTCTTTCCCAAATCTTTTCTTTGAATTTCTTTGAAAGGTAATGAACGGAAGTGAGGTGACCCAAGTTGTAACGGCCTTTGTCGCGATTCTCGTTCTGTCGCTGAAAACCAAAACCTGTATATGTGTTTCCGCGTATCACATACATACTTACATATATTACATAACATGAATCATGAATATATGCATACATTTATGAAGTCGTACACACCTTCATGCACTACGAACATATTACATACATACAATACGTGTATCACCTACAAACAACATACATATGTATATATGTGTACTCACATAGGAACAAAACATACATATAGGAACATGCACCACACATACGAACAATACCTCACTCTGGGACAAATAACCGAACAAACGTTCTAACCTCTTCATTATAACTGTTTCCCTACAAATGTTGCAAAATACTCATCATGTAACTACTTCCTTATTCATTCACTGTGATGACCTTATAGGCCGTTTAAGGCACTCCATTCTTAAAAGGTTGCGTTTTGTTTCATTACAGTTTTTTCTCTTCTGTTTCTTTTCTTTTCCTTTCTTTTCCAATTAGTGCATACTAAAACCATTAAGGCACATGTTTACTGTGTTGGTTTTCTTTATATAGTTACTATCTAGGAAGGGGACAAATCTTCATACTTTAGCAATAAAAACGAAAAAAAAGAAAAAAAAAACATCATGGTATTACCATTTCGCACATTGGTGACTTTTTATTTTCACCTACCATAAAACAATATATATCTTCATGAGGACTTAGAAGCAGTATACTTGTATGTTTCGTGTGGAACTCAGCCTTGCCAATTAACGTTTCCAAAGTATAGATGTAAACTGAATATATATATATATCAATATATCGTTTTGTATGTTTCCTATAATTATCATACTCCAACGAGGTTCGTCCCTGTATAGCTTTTCTTTTAAGTTTTTCTGTATTTTTTACTCTGTTATACTTCTCACTCTGTAATATCCGCCTTGCACCTCTTTGCACAACTTCTCATCAACTCCAGTTTACCATGACACTTTCTTTTCAATGGGCGCGTAAATATCGACCTCAAGTTCAAGATTAACTTTCTCCACCTTTTTTTCCTAATCATTTTAGATTCCGCTAATATGCCTTAGCGTTTGTCAACTTCCACACTGCTTCCTGCTTCTCCCCGATTCCTACTCCATTGTGTTGTAAGCAAAGCCTTTTATATACACGGCTACAACACACACACTTACGGAGATCTTAACACTCTCCTGCCTCCCATCTTCAACCTCAATTAACCTCATTTTTAACAGAATCTTTTCAAAGGCGTTTCCCCTCACAGCCAGAGAGAACAGAGGGGCAGCCCATCCTCATCCTCAACCCAGGCACCTCATACTCCCCACCCCCCCTTCTCCCTACCCCATAGAGAGAGGCTCAAGGGGCGCTCCTGGTATGGTTTTCATGCCTCCCTTTGTGGCCCGCCCGTAATGCCCCTCAGAGGACACTGGCAGCCGGTTCTGAGGGCTTTTCTCGCTGGTTTTAATTCCCTTCTTTCGGTGGGGCGTTGGAGTCCCTTCGCTTTTCTTTTCTTTTCTTTTTCTTCTTTTTTTTCTATATGCCTGTCTATCTGCCCCACCATCCCTTTTTCTCTTTATATATCCATCTATTTATCCTCACTTTTTTTTTCTCTCTCCCTGTCTATCTATCTATCTCTATCTTTATCTATCTATCTCATCTATCTATCCTTCCTTTTCTCTTTCTTTCTGGTTATCTCCGTGTCACAACGTATCTGTCTACTCCGTACTCTGTTTTTCCATCTGTTGATTCTTTAACTGATTCCTGCATATAATTTCCTTTCATCTAATTCTTCGCCATATTGTTCTTTATTCTTCTATCCCTTTCACGTTTTTTTTTTCTTTTGCTGCGGTAATATACGGTATGTGCGCCTTGTTCATTAATTTGGGAATTGCTTTTGTCCATGATTTTTGTCTTCTCTAAATCAATGTGCTTTTATCTAAAGTATCCTTGGAAATTAAATGAGATGTTGATACGGTCTGTCATTTTTTTTTTTTCTTCTTCTTCTTTTTATGAATGAATAATCAAGATTGCCTAGAATCCGCACTTCCAAACGCTCTTATCTCTCCTGGATGGCCTTTGCGTTCGTGCATTTTGTCTTCGTCTGCCTCCGTCTCTTCGACTGCCTGCTGATACGTCTACGCGAACGCTAACTATCGATATAATGCGAACGAAACCCTCGGAGAAAACGCCAAAGTCGGCCATTGTATCAGGACAAAACGCCGGACTGAAATGGACACTTAAGTTACAATAGTTCACTTTTGTGTCGCTAGATGTCAGCTTTGTGCGTCCCGGTTGCCTGCTTACGGT
>NC_051394.1:35968480-35970980 GCF_015228065.2 Penaeus monodon
AAGGCGGGAGTTATTTTCTCACGAAGCACTCGCCAGACTATTATTTATTCGAGAAAGCGTGCAAATAACGTTGCATAATTATGTATTAAATGACCCATTGCAAATAGAATAGAATTTTACCATACACTTTATAGGGTTACCTTTATTGAAGTCAACTTAAACATGATTATGCTGAGCGTCTAGTTGGAGCATGAGAGAAGCAGTCTGTGGACCGTACCACTTGCCAGATTTTTCCGATCCCCGCATACAACACTCAGTATCAAGCTGTAGTGTGATATATAATGACTAGTAAGCACTAGGCAATGGGCATAGTAGTAATAAGTTAATAATGAATTGGAATTAGGTTGTAACCTTTGAAATATAACAAGGTAATTAAAAGATTTTAAAATACCCTCTGGGAATAATAATCATATATATCTTCCACCATCAAAAATGTGTGATAACTTCTCTTCTCTGGGGGGGAGGGTTGCATTGGATATCACTTTGTTGTGTCCCGGATTTGCTATTTAATAATGTCACACGTGTAGACAAGCAAACAAATTCTTCTATTCTATATCTCGTCCGAGTCGTTTACCTATATTGAGTAAATGTGACAAATTAAACCGAAGTTTATGATAGTATAGAATGACAAATACAAGATATTTAAAATAATTTTATGTGTATACACGGCGTTTCCAGATCGTTATATCCAATTGCCTAGAGATTTTGTAACATGGAAAAAAATCACAATGTCATCATACCTCTTTTAAAAATAAATAGTATCAATTTTTCCTTGCCAATTACTCTGCCGCCTGTTGACAGAGTGATCATTAACACAGGCCTGAGGTGCCTTTGTATTTCTCAACAGACCCTAAACCTTCATGATAAATCGTGGGTCAATGACTCTGTCAGTACAGGAGGTTTTCTATTCCTCTATTATAGATACTCTCATACAATTTTCTGGCTTATTTATCATTTGTTCTCTCATATGAGTTTTATTACTTATGGTTATCTTAAAGGTGAGGAATGGGAAGGATGACCTGGAGGTCATGTCATCCTTTCGCTTCTTTAGCATTTTCTTCGGCGTCTCCGGGCCATGAGTAAGAAGGATTATTTTGAGAGCCATTTCGCCTTCCAGGATGTGAAAAGGATTCGCCATCAGGGGTGAAAGGTCAGCCTTAGGGCGTGGTCAGCCTCTCGAAGACCGTCAGCGCCACCCGTACAAGTTCAGTCGTAAAAGTCAGCTCATCTCCCCCTGCTGCGTTTAAATGCGCTAATCTCATTACCCTGCTGACGGCCTCCGGGTCAAACGAGAACCTTCACGTTATGGCTGAAAAGGTGGATTGTTTCCTTTTTTCATTTCCTTTTGGTGTGTGCTCGAAGAAAAAACGGAGGCGGATACGGCAAAGCAATGAAAACTTGGAGGCGGATGCGGTTTGTTCTTTCGAGTTTCCTTAACCGGACGATTTTTTTGAGCCGCCGAATGGGGCTCGACCGTTTATGACTCTTTTGCAACTGCTTGGGAGTCCGGATTCTCCAAAGGTTATTTCCGGAGGCCGCCGCGCTTCGCTCGAGTGCGCTCCCTTGGCCGCCGCTGCTGCCAACTACTTTGAGTGAATGAATCGCATGACGAACGCCCAATTCGATCATTTTCGCTCTCGTTCTCATGTCACTCGCCCGACTTAAGTCCCGCTGCTCAAAATGTGTAGTCTCGTCAAAGATAAGCTAGGTACCAGAGTTAGATTATGTTAATCACATTCCGCGTCGAGATACGGTCGGACGCACCTCCCAATTCCGCTTTAAATATTTCGAAAGTACCGTGTCGCGTCGACAAGTGTCATTCCCACTTGATGCTCCCGACAGATACTGATTATTAGTCGCATCATCTAGCGGAACAGACTCTCGCGACAAGCCAATCAGATCACCCGATGACATCCCGGCAATCAGAAATAATGGCTGGACGAACAGAGCGAAGTTCTTCAAACCGTCATCATAATATTTACCATTACAATGGACAAATACTTTCATTCTCCCAGATTTTGACTCGCTTGACTCTGGGTGGAGAGGAGGACTAAATCAGCATAATAACACCGAAAACCTCGCTGTAAAGCATTATATAACTTCTCCTATGAAAAAAATGTGACTGAAAGAAGTCCAACTCCAGATAATGAAACCGCGAGACTCAATGCAACGTGGGAGTCGATCTTGCTTTACTTCGTATCCAAAACCTTTGTGAAAAATAGGTGAATATAAGAGGATCCAGGACATCACAAGGGATATACACGTGCCATAGCTTTCATGGTACAAACTCTAGGAGCTACCAAAAGTTTAGGCAGGCAACCGAAAACAACCATCGTAGTCACTGACGGGGAAAGTAATGTTATGATTGGTTGCTGACGGGACGGGACTTAACAGGCTGATGATTGGCTGGCTAATACAGGTGGAATTACCTCGTGCCCCTGATACTCGTGATAGAATCTCAGCCTTTGTCATTATATTTTATTTCGATGTAAAGGATTAA
>NC_051394.1:35988140-35990640 GCF_015228065.2 Penaeus monodon
TGAAAACCATACCAGGAGCGCCCCTTGAGCCTCTCTCTATGGGGTAGGGAGAAGGGGGGGGAGTATGAGGTGCCTGGGTTGAGGATGAGGATGGGCTGCCCCTCTGTTCTCTCTGGCTGTGAGGGGAAACGCCTTTGAAAAGATTCTGTTAAAAATGAGGTTAATTGAGGTTGAAGATGGGAGCGCAGGAGAGTGTTCAGATCTCCGTAAGTGTGTGTGTGTAGCGTGTATCTAACGGCTTTGCTTACAACACAATGGGAGTAGGAATCGGGAGAAGTAGGAAGCCAGTGTGAAGTTGACAAACGCTAAGCATATCATTAGCGGAATATAAAATGATTGGGAAAAAGGTTGGGAAAGTTAATCTTTGAACTTGAGGTCGATATTTACGCGCCATTGAAGAAAGTGTCATGGTAAACATGGAGTTGATGAGAAGTTGTGCAAAGAGGTGCAAGGAGGATATTACAGAGTGAGAAGTATACAGAGTAAAAAATACAGAAAACTTATAAAGAAAAGCTATACAGACGAACCTCGTTGAGTATTGATTAATTATAGGGAAACATAAAAAACGATATATATGATATATATATATATATATATATATATATATATATATATATATATATATATATATATCAGTTTAATATAGTACTTTGGAAACGTTATTGGCAAGGCTGTAGTTCCACACGAAGACATACAAGTATACTGCTTCTAAGTCCTCATGAAGATATATATAGTTTATTGTTAGGTGAATAAAAAGTCACCAAGTGCGAAAATGGTAATACCATGATGTTTTTTTTTCTTTTTTTTTCTTTTTTATTTGCTACAAAGTATGACGATTTTGTCCCTTCCCTATATAGTAACTATATTAAAGAAAAACAACAACAGTAAAATGTGCCTTAATGTGTGTTAGTACTGCACTTAATTTGAAAGAAAAGAAGAGAAAAGAAAAGAAAAGAAAAAACTGTAATGAAACAAACGCAACCTTTTAAGAATGGAGTGCATAACGGCCTATAAAGGTCATCACAGTGAATTAATAAGGAAGTAGTTACATGATGAGTATTTTGCAACATTTGTAGGGAAACAGTTATAATGAAGAGGTTAGAATGTTTGGTTATTTGTCCGAGTGAGTGTATTTGTTCGTATGTGTGTGCATGTATATATGTATGTTTGTTCCTATGTGCGTACACATATATACATATGTATGTTTGTTTGTATGTGTATACACGTATGTATGTATGTATATTTGTTCTTTAATGAGATATCTTCATGTATGTATTAGGTACTGTATGTATCCATGTATGTACGTATATTTGTATGTATATTTGTTCGTATGTGCATGAATATATGTATGACTTCATAAATGTATGCATATATTCATGTATGCATGTATGTACATACATGTACGTATGTATGGAAACGCGAACACATATACAGGTTTGGTTTTCAGCGCCAGAACGAGAATCGCGACAAAGCCGTTACAACTTGGGTCACCTCACTTCCGCTTCATTACCATTCAAAGAAATTCAAAGAAAGATTTGGGAAAAGAGAAAGAAAATGAGAGAAAAAAGGAAACGGAAAGAACGGATAAAAAAAAATCGAAAGACGATTTTTTTTCTTACAAAAGAATTAAGGGAAAAAAACATCAAACAAGGTTAAAAAAGAAGAGAAAGAAATATATATATATAAATAAATAAATAAATAAATATATATATATATATATATATATATATATATATATATATCATATTCTATGATTTTTTTTCTCGCATTTCCTTAAAAATGATAAACACTACTTTTTCTCTTTAATCTTGTCTCATTCCTCAAATTATTCATTTATATAGAAGTAAGAAGCATGTTCTTGAGACCTTACACACTTATGCACTTTATTAATTCAAAGATAGTTAAACAGAGACATATAGGGGAATGGATTAGAGGAACAAGGTAAGAGAGAGAGAGGGTGTGAGGGAGGGAGCGACAGAGATAGAGGGGGTGGGAAAGAGAAGAGGGAGAGAGAGAGAGAGAGAGAGAGAGAGAGAGAGAGAGAGAGAGAGAGAGAGAGAGAGAGAGAGAGAGAGAGAGAGAGAGAGAGACTCCGACTTGATTTCAACTCGCATCAAAATAATTCATACTGTACTATCCCTTAACAGCTCATTCTCGGCACCATCGGCCTGCACAACACGCATTTCTCCAAAAGGAAATACAACTCACACGCACGACTACATACGTCACAGGCAGAACCATGGCCTGGCCAGTCACATGAGTGTCTACACACATCGATATATAGTTCTTTCATTCTCTTTCTCCCTTCCTTTCTCTCGATTGTTAACGTCATGAATAAAAGACCAGCGCTGCTCCATTAACCTACGCCAACATCGTTTAGGTTAAGAGTGCACAAAAGTCCCGAAGAAAGAAGAGGGAGAAAGAAGGAGAAAGAAATCTAGGAACATTTGCATGGCGGCGATCGGGGAGTGTCGTTGGCGTGGGCATAAACACCTCATAC
>NC_051394.1:36047464-36052464 GCF_015228065.2 Penaeus monodon
TTTTCAGAGGCGGAAATGAGCGAGGATGTAGCCCATAAGGATCGGGATGGGGAGGAGGAGGAGGAGAGGGAGGAAGAGGGGAAGGAGGGTTGGAGGAAGAGAAGAGGGGAAGGGAAGGAGGGTGGGAGGAAGAGAAGAAGGGGAGGGAAGGAGGGTGGGAAGAAGAGAGGAAGAGGAGAGGTGGAGGAAAGGAGGGTCGGGGAAGGAGAGAGGGAGAGGGGAGGAGGAGGGAAGGAGGAGGGAAGGGAGGAGGGTGTGGAGAGAGAGAGAGTGAGAGATGGAGGACAGAGGATGGGGATAGAGGAGATAGAAGAGGAGAATGGGGAGGAAAGAAGAGACCAGAAGAGGTTGGGGACAGAATAGACAGAGGAAAAGGATAGAGGAGGAAGAGAAAGCGAAAAGGAAAATGAGGATCGGGGAAGGGTTAAGGGAGAAGAGGAAGAGAAAGGAAGGGGAGAGAGGAAAGAGGAGACCGATGAAGGATGGGAACAGCGGAGGAAGAGGAGAACGGGGAAGGAAGGGAGGCAGAGGATCGTAAAGGCCAGGGTGATTACACATGCTAATCGTCATCTCATCCTGGTCTGAATATTGCATTGCAGAACACGACGGGGTTGATTGAACGGGTCATTGTGAGTGTGTACCGGAGTGTTATGCTATGGTAATGAACCTTCATGGGCCAAATTGGATACTTCCTCCGTTAACATTTTTTTTTTTATATAGATTCCCTATTTTTGTTATATTTTCTTCGGCTCCTTTGATGTTGTTGTTTGTATCTTCATCTTCTGCCGTTTGTCATTTCTTTGTTTTTGTTTTTTTGCTTTTTGTTTTGTTTTGTTTTGTTTTGTGTTTGTCTGTTTGTTTTTAATAGTCAGTTTGAGGTACTTTTCTACAGTATCTTTATTTTTCGGCTTCGTTGGCCAGGATATTATTTTGAAATACTCATCTTGTAGTCACATGTTCAGAGAATGTTAGTTAAAGGTACCTAAGAGAAACAAATGGAAAAAATAACACAAATATAGAAATAACAAAGCGAATACAATGAACAAAAGAATAGGATGAGTAACACTCGTATTATATTGAGTAATTCCATCACTGCCACACCACGCAAAGTCCGCGTCCCTAGTGCTAAGGCGGAGGAGACCCCGAGTGCAAAGTGGGCATAGTTACTCTCCTTCTTAAGGGTCCGTAAAGGAGGGGGACTTTGCTCGACCCTCCTGCCTCCCCGCATGCAACTTGGTCAGTTTCTAACACCTTATTTGACGGATCCCTCCTCCTCCTCTCCCTCTTGCTCTCTTTTCTTCCCTCTATCTTCTTATTCCCCGTTTTCCCCTCTCGTCAACACCTTTTCTTCACCCTTTTCCCTATCTTCTTTACCCTTTCTTCCATCTTCCTCTCCTTCCTCATTCTCTCCTCGCTTCCACCTTGCACTTCTCCCTCATCCCTCATCCCTCTTCCACTCCCATCTCCCTCTCCCTTTTCCCTCCTTGCAAAAAAGGGAGTGAAAAAAAGAATAAATTGCAAGGCGTTCCTGCACAAAAGTGATTAAAAGCAGCATTCGCCCGTTGTATGATTTCCAACAGTGACCGGCAAGGCTCAAAGAGTTCATTAAATCTTGCTATACAATCTTGGCCTTTGCACTTAACTTGATCAGCAAACATGTATTGCTAAAAAGAGCTTCAGAGTGAGCCCTGAAATTTTGTGCCAGTTTACACTTACATTTTCCCTTTTTTTGAGGGGGGAAGGGAAGTTGGCGTTTCCCCTTTCCAGAGCATAAAATTAATTATTCAGTGTAGTCTCACTACGAACCGAGCATGAAAGCTGAAAAAATACATATTTTGGTGCCGAAATAAAGTGTGTGTGTTTTACACTATTCTCCCCCCCCCCCCCAGCCCCCACTTTTTTTTTCTTTTTTCTTTTTTTTTTTCTTTTTTTTTTTTTTGCCTGACGCCAGTTACAATTCCCAGCAGAGAATAACAACACAGGAAAATGTGGAACTGCGGAAATTTCTTTTAGCGTTTCTGTTTAAATAAGCACCACATGTAAGAATGCCTCAAGGTATAACTCGAGAACAAGTGTAAGTTTGTGCTTTCTTTTTATGGGCTTAGAAATGTCCTCCTCGAGTTGAATAATTACTTCTGACGGGAAGGATTTGGGACTGAGGGTGACCCCTTTGTACGCCCCCCCCCCTCCTCCCTGCCCACTACCCCCCTACCCGTGGAAATAGAATAAGGCACGGAATAAGTTTTTTGTGGTAATTCTCTCTCTCTCTCTCTCTCTCTCTCTCTCTCTCTCTCTCTCTCTCTCTCTCTCTCAATCTCTCTCAATCTCTCTTTCTCTCTCTCTTCTCTCTCTCTCTCTCTCTCTCTCTCTCTCTCTCTCTCTCTCTCTCTCTCTCTCTCTGCGCTTTATCAGAGATAGTCTACCTGCAACTGTACATTATCTGACGGTCATTATTAACACCTCTCTTGTTACTGGTGTCTTTCCGTCGCTTTGGAAACATGGTATAGTAACACCAATTTTCAAATCGGGGGATATAGACGATGTCAATAATTATCGCCCTATTACTATACTCCCTATCTTATCCAAAAATCTTGAAAAAATTGTAGCAAATCAACTGACGAGTTTCCTGGAGCCCAATGACTTATTATCTAAAACACAACATGGTTTTAGAAATAGGTTATCTACTGAAACAGCTTTACTGCAAATTACTGATGAAATTTATAATAACATAGACAAAAATCAGGTAAATTTGCTCACATTATGCGACCTTTCTAAGGCTTTTGATAGTGTCAACCATGATATTCTCCTTAACAAATTAGTAAATCACAAAATTGATACCTTTTGGTTTAAAAGTTATTTGGATACAAGGACCCAATCGGTAAGAATCAATAATGATATGTCATCAAAACAACAAGTACCTTTTGGTGTTCCGCAAGGCTCTATTTTAGGTCCGATCCTATTTACAATTTTCATAAATGATTTATCAACAATAGCCCATAACTGTCTTTTAGTGCAGTACGCCGATGATTCACAGTTTCTTCATAGTGACTCAGTAAACAACCTAAACACGTTAATAAGAAACACTCAACATACTCTTACACAAGCAAAATTATATTTGACACAAATGGCCTTAAACTAAACCCACATAAAACTCAATGTATATTCATAGGTAGTCGGCAGAACATAGCTAGAATTCCCAATGACACAATCATAGAATTTGAAGGCTGCTCTATCAAACCGAGCACTTCAGTGAATAATCTAGGAGTACACTTAGACAGCTTCATGACATTTGAGCCACACGTTGACAAAATACACAGGAAGGTAGTGGGTACCCTGATATATCTTAATCACATAAGATATCAAATCACTACTGAAACTAGAATCATGGTTGTGCAAACTCTAGCATTAAGCATAATTAACTATTGTTCAAACATTTGGGGATCGGCTAACAAGACCCAGATGCAAAAAGTGCAAAAATTACAAAACTTTGCTGCCAGAGTAGCACTAGGTAATATCAGTAAACTTGATCACATCACCCCACATATAAAAAAATTGAAATGGTTAAAAGTCAATTCTAAATGCAGCTATGACACATGTGTATTCATTTACAAAATCATTCATGGGAATTATCCAAAATGGTTAATGCCTTTACAAACCGTAGGGAACACATCAGGTGTTCAGACACGTCAAGTAAATTCCCTTTTTGTTAAGAGATCGAATACCTATACAGGGGCACGTCAAATGGAAATACGTGGACCCAAGATATGGAGCATGATACCAGATAATATAAGAGACATTAACAGCTTCTTTAATTTTAAAACGAAATTAAAAGAACACCTCTTAAATACGCAGATGTAAATATAAATGTATTTATGTAAGAATAACCATTGTAATTTAATGAAATAAAGTGTTTTAGCTTGAACGTGTTTGACTTGCTTTCTCTCTTCTCTCTTCTCTCTCTCTCTCTCTCTCTTCTCTCTCTCTCTCTCTCTCTCTCTCTCTCTCTCTCTCTCTCTCCTCTCTCTCTCTCTCTCTCTCTCTCTCTCTCTCTCTCTCTCTCTCTCTCTCTCTCTCTCTCTCTCTCTCTCTCTCTCTCTCTCTCTCTCTCTCTTTCTTTCTCTCTCTCTCTCTCCCTCTGTCTCTCTCTCTCTCTCTCTCTCTCTCTCTGATATATTAACAGATTAAGAATTACAATCTAAGGGTATTTCTGTTCTCAAATTGATTTTTTTTTTTGTAGTCTGTGAACTATGTTACTTTTCCATGTTGATATAACGCAATACAAAATCATTAACATAGATAAAAATAAACAACTGGAAGATACATACACGTTTCTCTTTGGATCGTTTAGAAATGCTCCCAATAATGTAGGAAAAGCTTTACTCGGACCATAAGTTTTACTGATAAGGGATAATCTGGGTTACGAAGGGTTAAAATACGGTACGCGGTCCTGGACGACAACTTAATGCTGTAGCCAATTCCTTAAACCTAATATATCGCCGCTTAAGTTTATGGCGAAAGCTGTCTGTCATCGCTTTCGGATACGGCGCCGATTTGGAAGTGGGAGGAGTTAGGTGGGAGCGTTTGTGAGAGAGGGTGGTGGGCGGGGGGGGGGGGTTGTATGTGTGTATCTATGTGTGTGTGTGTGTGTGTGTGTGTGTGTGTGTGTGTGTGTGTGTGTGTGTGTAAACATACATACATACATACATACATACATACTTTCATACATACATACATACATACATACATACATACATACATACATACATACATATATACACACCACACACACACACACACACACACACACACACACACACACACACACACACACACACACACACACACACACACACACACACACACACACACACACACACACACACATACACACACACACACACACACCACACACACACACACACACACACACACACACACACACACACACACACATATATATATATATATATATATATATATATATATTTATATATATATAT
>NC_051394.1:36067464-36069964 GCF_015228065.2 Penaeus monodon
GTTATTATGCCCTTACGTTGTTTTTTTAGCGATACTACCACGACTAACCTTTGACTACCATTTTGCCATCGATACCGACTTTCCGCCATCGCCATCGTCGCCATGAGGGATTTTGAGGCCACACCCGCAGCTTCCTTATCACCACAGGTCCAGCACCACCGCTTCTGCCTCTAACACCAACACAGCCACTATTATGACCATCTTTACAATACCATCTCCACCACTAGTAGCGATTCCACCTTCTTCATCACTTCCAGCAGCGCCTCCATCTCTTTTACCGTCTTCACCACCCCAGCTTCTCTCCCTCCTTTACCTTCTTCCTTCTCCACCGCCACCGGCAGCGCCTCCACCGCCCCCAGCCTATCGTTTCCACGTTGAGAGCCCCTCGTTTACCCCGGTGTCAACAAGCTAATTTGACTAATCGAAACCCATTGATGCTATCACTGCCCTCAACAACTGTCACTTAAGCCTTAACTTTTCCCCTTCCTTCTGGGCTCATGCATAAAAACCCCATCTGGCAGCTAAGAACGTGTGACAGCCCCTTTTTCGGGGTCGTTTTTTCTTTGTTTTTTGTCTTTCTTAGGGTCCTCGGCCTTTGTGCCGCAGGGGGCGAGGGCTGGTAATTAAAGGTACTTACGTCTCTTGCCTTATCTTTATTCACATTAGCATTTCTCTTCTTCTTTTTCGTCTTTTCGTCTTCATTTTTTTTTCTAGGTTTTTCTATTCGTCAAAAAAAAAAAAATTGATTTGGTGTTGTCAGTCGATTCGCTGGCGGTTTGTAACATTATGATACGGAATACAAAACCGGCCAACCTTATCAGTGAAACATTATGGAACATTCCTGATAAATCAGAATAACTAAAAGAAAATAAATCAATAACGCACAGTAGTATTAGTTAAAGAGGAGGTAAATCCAAGATTCCCACAATCTCGCCCAGACAAAGCTGTTGTTGCCTTCACCATTAGAGAAGATGCAGTGGTTTTGTGTGCCGGAGCGCCCTCGAGACCGAATCACTTGTTTTGAAGCCCCAAGCGAATCACCGAACCGCGCTTCGAGACCAGCCAGACCACCCAGGGCCGAGGTCTGAGAGGCGAGGCGGCCTTTGTTGTTGTTGTTGCCGTCTGTTGTTTTTATCGCCGTCTCGAGTTTTTCTTCCCGTATTTTCTTTCGGCTCTTTCTTATTCTGACTTTCAATGCCCTCCTCCCCTCCTCCCCTTTTGCTCTCTAGTAATTATCTTCTTGTTCTTCCTCTTCTTTTTTATTTTTCTAATGTTTGCTTCTTGAAAAAAAAATCAAACGTTTTTTGTATCACATTCTCTGGCTTTCTTTGTGCCTTTACTTTCCCACGTAATGTGTGTTTCGCTGACTGAGTTTAAGCCTGAAACGGCAAAAAGACATTAATAAAAAAAATAGATATATCATTTAATTCTCCATTTTTTAGGCCTTTAACGAATCCGCTAGATAATGGTAATACGCGAACCTCTGCAACCTTTGCAACGTATATCACTTTTTCGCAACAAAAACAGACAGACAACAGTCTTGGTAAAGCATAAAAAAGGGAAAGAAAATGAGAATAATAGCCCGCCAAGATCCCTCAGTTCACCAGCATTAACTCTTTAATAAAACCCATTACGAAAAAAAAACCGAGGTCCAGGAATAAAGGCCGAGGAACTTCCACCACAATACTTCCTTAACGAGGTTCTCCAGCATATCCCCAAAAAGCCCGAAGAATGGACCTGAAAGCGAAGGGTTTGCTTAACATCGCCCCTTCCCTCTCTCTCCTCTCTCTCTCTCTCTCTCTCTCTCTCTCTCTCTCTCTCTCTCTCTCTCTCTCTCTCTCTCTCTCTCTCTCTCTCTCTCTCTCTCTCTCTCTCGTCTCGTTTATCGCTTCGTTTCCCACCGTTGCGAGCTTTTCCGGACGGCGCAGAGAACCCGCCACCTTGAGACGTCGCCGGCCACGCGAAGACGTTTTTCTCCACGAGGAGGACACGGGGCATGCGGAAGCAGAGGAGGGCCGTCATATTAACCGTTGTTTACTGGGATATTGTTTCGGGCGTAAACTGGAAGCACAACAAAGGCTGTCTTGGAAGCTGGAGCGCCGCCTCCTCTTCCCCTTCCTACCCCCTCTCTCTCTCTATCTCTCTCTCTCTCTCTCTCTATCTCTCTCTCTCTCTCTCTCTTTCTTCCTTTTCCTCCCTCCCTTCCACCCCCATCTCTCAGACGCGCGTCTTGAGAGGTCTCGCCCTTTTATCGTCTTTTCTTTTTTATCTGTTCCTTTACCCCTTTCACCCCAATCTTCTCTTTTCAATCTTATCCGCTTCCGCACCTTCTTTCTTCCCTTTTCCGTCGCTTCATTATATCCGAATATGAATTCAATTGCTTTGATATTTGTCTCGTATTCGTCAGTAATTCTCCTCTGCTGCCAAAAATCATTGAGAAAAAATCTTGCGAAGAAAGGGAAAAACAAAAAGAAACAGACAAAGAACATAAAGAAACGAA
>NC_051394.1:36077464-36082464 GCF_015228065.2 Penaeus monodon
GTGTCTCTCTGTGTGCGTTTACTGGTAGGTGTGTGTGTATATGAGACAGGAGATATAGAATCATGAAGAATAGAATCAGAGAGGAAACAAGCAAACTGCGTGATTGATTTGGCCTTTTAGTGAATAGAGATAATAAAGGTTTTCTCTCTCTCTCTCTCTCTATCTATCTATCTATCTATCTATCTATCTATCTATCTATCTATCTATCTATCTATCTATCTCTCTCTCTCTCTCTCTCTCTCTCTCTCTCTCTCTCCTCTCTCTCTCTCTCTCTCTCTCTCTCTCTCTCTCTCTCTCTCTCTCTCTCACACATCTTTATAGACCCGGGAAAAGAATAGTAAACCATTAATTTTAAAGAGGAGTATGAGACCAAAAGAGGAACATAGAGATTACTAATAATAATAAGTGTGGTGGGACAGAAACACAGGTTAAAGAATCCTGGTATAATATACTATTTTTTTACCGTTTTTTTTTCATACTGTGACTGGCAGAGGGATTATTAAACACCAGTTGGATGAAAACAGAATGCCTTGAGTTCCAAAGAGATCAGAGACAAGAAACTAATAAAATTGGATTAGGATTTCTAAAATGGACAATGGCGGAGGTAGTAATGTAAATAATGATTATAGTAATGATTTTGATAATAATGATAATCGCGATAATGATAATTATCATAATAATAATGATGACAATGATAGTAATGATAATAACAATAATGATGGTGATGATAAAAATAAAAATGATAATGTAATGATAATAACAATAATAATAAGGATAATGATAATGGTAATAATAATAATAATGATAATAATGATAAATATAATAATAACAATAATAATGATGATAATAATAAAGATGATGATGATAATGATGGTAATAATAATGATAATGACAAAAATAAAGATGGTCAACATCATCAATATTAAGACCGGATTAGTTCAGATATCTAAAATCGACATATACGGACGACTGAAATAATAAATGACACACAGTTGGAAGCTAAGACATTAGCTGGAGTTCTCCTCGATCAGGGAATCAACATAAAAGTAAGGAGGAAGATGCTCGGAACACACGTGAGACGGGCGTGGGGAGGAAAAAATAAGATGTGTCACACATGAGGCTGTCGAGATTAATGAAGAATTAGATATTTAGAATGCAAGAGCAAGAAGGGAGAAAGATGGAGGTAAACAATAAGTGTTGGGAGCGAATTTTGTTATGGGAGGGATAGGCCTACATTTTAACGATAGAATGGTAAGGCAGAAGACAAAAGCGGGGGTGGATGGATTGTATTTGGGGTAAGAGAGTATACGTCTTCTCATATACATCGATACATACACACATTCACATGTACGCACGCACGCTTACAAGTGCGTGCATGTGCGTCTTCTATGTGGCCCAGCTGCATAAATGGATGTCGATAAGTATATATGACACCCACACCCACCTACACCCTGTGTGGGCGCGGGTATCGTATATACGTATCGGCATGCATTTACGTAAGCATATCTGTTCCCTACCACCGCCATTGGCATTCGGGACAAGCAACGACCAGCACTGACAATCAGTAATTCCCTCGACGAATCATTGGCTGATTATTGGCACGGGGAGGCGTGTCTTTGGCCGTCAAATGCAACACATCCGAGTCCGCAGTTATCTCTCCCCCTCCTCATCCCCAGGCCCTTTCTCCCTCCCTCCCCGCCTTCCGAACATCGCTTGTCAGAGAGGCGAGGAATTTTGAGTCGGTGAGATACGCTTGTGGCGCGGGCCTGTCGACGGCGCTTTATCAAGATTTCTGCGACGAGAATGCATCCCTCTATCTAAATGACACCTGTACCTCACGCTAACATCCGCTAGCATCTCATTCTAGTTCACATTAAGAGCTCATTGTACCATTCATAGAAAATCGATGGGCTCCCGAAGCCTTAAAGATGTCTCGACGTCCCGCCTGCGACAGAGTGACATCAAAATGACTGTTTAGCTGAGCAACAAGTGAGGGAGGGTTTTCACGGGGTGACTATTATTTACTGACGGGGCGCCACAAATGACACGTACAAAACCCACTCCAAATGCTGTCATTTCCGACTGTCTATTCATGTCAAGGATAGCGGAGCATGCCGGGGCCCATTTGGATTTTTTGGGTCCATCCACGGCCATTGTGCGCCGCTAGTTGTTGTTGTTGTTGTCGCTGACGTCGTCATTGTTGTCATTGTTGTTGTATTGATGGGCGACGCGCCATGTGTTGCCTCCAAAGCGAGGACGCAAAAAGGAGGAAGAAAAAGAAGAAAAATAAAGAATAAATGAATGTACCTTTATCATCACAGCGCTGATGGATTTGTGTGAGCCATCGCCAGGCAGAGAGAGAGAGAGAAAGAGAGATTCGGGAGGGGAGCGTCATTAAGAGGAAATGCCCGCGAGTGAATGACATGCAAGATGCACGGAACTCATAAACGGGGACGATTAGGCTTCGCTCCATTTCTCAATAACGCGCCAATGGTGTTTATGTTTGGATTCCCCGACCGCGAGGCAAACACAACTCCTTTCATTTATTCACGACTAGACACAATAACGAGACTAGTAATGAAAATTATCAACATTATAATTATTCATAAGCGCGTTCCTTGGCGTGTCTATGTAGCTTTATTATTACATTAATGACAACAATACTAACAGTACAGTATCGATTATTGTCACATGAAAAGATTGTATAACTTTGCTAATGATTGGTAGATGGCGCTGAGGTGTTCATTCGACCTGATAAATATTGTTGTGCAAGACTTTAATGACAGTTACCGCTTTGAGCAAAGGTTGTTGTTAATATTAATAAATTCATGTTGGCTATGTTTTTATTGTTATTTTATTGTTATTGCTGCTATTGTTATCTTCACTAATATCATTGGTATCATTACTAATGGTGTAATACCATTGGTATAATTATTATCATTATTATTATTATCACTATCAATATCATTATTATTATCATTATCATTATTATTATTGTTATTATTATTATTGTTTTATTATCATTATTATTATTATCATTATTTTCGTTACTATTATCATTATTATTATTATTATCATCATTATTATTATCATCATCATTATTATCATTATTATTATTATTATTACTATTATTATTATTGTTATTATTATTATTATCATCATTATCATTATTATTATTTTGATCATCATCATTGTTTTTTCATGTTATAATAAGTATTATTATTATTATTATTATTATTATCAGTATTATATTATTATTATGTTATTTTATTATTATTATATTATATAGTATTTTGTTATACAATTATTGTGTATCATTATACATCATTTTATATTTTATATAATTGTAATTTTATTATAATAAGTATTAGTATTAGTATTATTATTATTATCAATTGCATCATTATTATTAATATTATCATCATTATTATTGTTGTTTTTGTTGTTGTTGTTGTTACTGATCATTAGGAATGGCAGTATTACTATTATTATTGTTGCCTTTATTATTGTTGTTGCCATCATCATCATCCTTATCATTATCATCATTTTCATCATTATCATTACCATCATCATTGTCTTGATCATCATCATCATCATAATATAATTAGTAGTGTAGTAACAGTAACATTTTGTTGTTGTTGTTTATTATTATTATATATTATTTTATTATTTATCATATTATTATTATTATTATTATTATTATTATTATTATTATTATTATCATTATTATTACTATAGATATTACCACAAATTACTAGTGACTTTATCATTATTGTTGCTGCTGCTGTTGTTATTAATGTCATCATCATTCACCATTATCGTCTTCATCGCTATCACCATTATCCACAAACCCATTTACCACAATCACCATCATCATCGTCCTCTCCATCATCACAACCATTTTCACTAGACGTGCTCTTACAAACTCTCACAGCCATAACAGATAGCATTATTGCAGCATTATCGGTAATCATACCAATCTTCCTTATCAAATGCAAACCGAAGCATCAATATAACATCATTGTTGCACAACGAATGAATAAATAAGCTAGGATGGACAAAAGTTTTGTAAATAGCAAAGAAAGTGTCTCGTTTCATGAATATTCACTTAAATGCTGCATTATTATTTCTGTGTTATTATTGGTAACTGTCCGAAACGTTAGCACAAAACGTTTGCTGTAATGAGAGTGGCGACACAGACCAGAAACATTACGGGAATTCTGGTTTGTTCAGGTCCCGGGTTATTATTTATTTACTTGGTTGTTTATGCGAGTGTGTATCTGTCTGTTTGCCTGACTACCTCTCTTTCTCTCTTTCTTTTTCTGTTTTTTTTTACTCTTTCTGTCGATGTAGATATGCCTGTGTATGTGCGTGTACGTGGGCAATATATACATTTTGGGGGGTTTGTGTGCATATGCGTTGTTATGTAGGTGTTATGTACGTTTTGTATGTATGTGCGTGTTTATATGTTTACTTTGGTATGTACGGTAGAAATTGCGTCAAACTGGGGCAAGAATATATACCTGACACCGCTTTATCTCTCTAATAAAACTAAAGCCGAGAGGCGATTATTCTAAAGACTAACAACGGGGAGCGTGATTTAATAATTGCGGCGCATTAAACAGTCTTAACAAAGTATATCTATGCATACTTATATATATATGTGTGTGAGTACGTGTTTGCAGCTGTCTGCATGTCCACGTGCTTGCGTATCTGTGCGCAAGCGCGCAGATATATAAATACCACACAAATTCACACACACACACATACGTACTTATACATTTTACTTCTTTAAGTGTCAAGCCATGACGGAAATGTACTTCCATTTTTTTCGGACAGTTACATCACAAGTAGCGATGAATGAAGGGAGCCATCACTAATCCTTCCGAACTAAGCAGTCTATATATATGTGTGTGTTTCTCTCTCTCTCTCTCTCTATCTATCTATCTATCTATCTATCTATCTATCTATATATATATATATATATATATATATAATAT
>NC_051394.1:36087464-36097464 GCF_015228065.2 Penaeus monodon
GAAGTGGGAGGGGGTCGTGGAAGAGAAAAAAAACAGGGGGTGAAGGAGAGGAGAAAAATAGGGGGTTGGGGGAGCGGAGTGGGGAAGGAGGGTGGGAGGGGGAGAGGGGGCTGCATACTATCGCCGCATTTTCCCTGGCTGACGAACGCACCTAATTGGAATACCATATTTTGATCTGTAATTTACGGTCTTTCATTACTTGTGGCGGTTCTTTATCAAGCTCTAAAAGAGAGAAAAGAAAAAGAAGTAGAAATAGAATAAAAAAAATTGTGAACCAAGGATTTTTTTTTTATCATTATTATTATTAATGAAACACCTTCGCATATCGAGATGATGAATGCAATAGGAACGATTGAGTATGGGGTTAAGAATTTATGAATGAAAGCTTAATTGCCAGGCTTTTCGTTGGCCGCGTGTGGTTGCGAGCGCCCAACCGATTGCTTAAAGATCCAGGGAAAATGTTATCATAATTGCAGCATTAGAGCGACAATAAATCTAAAAAGCACTGGAGTATCGAAAGATTTTTCTTCTTTCTCCTTCTTTCTTCCGACGAAAAAAATACCGGTTGATAATTTCACACCAGAAGTCATCAGTGAACTTGAATAAAGATAAATTATGTTAATTATATATTTCAGTGTCGTTCCGAGCGATCACGCTTCGGTGCTCGTTGTTACTTATGTGTTTCGTTGTGTTATTCGGTGGAAAATGTAGAGATTTCGTGTTAATGCCAGAATTTGGAAATGACGTTCGAGTTGTAAATCCTAACGACTTCTTAGTTTTCGTCTCAAGGAGACCATTTTGTATGTTAAACTGGACAAAATAAATCTTTGAAAAATGTCAAGAAACGTACAGAAATCAACATGTTAATTTCTGATTATAATCATGTTGGTACACACATGCATATGCATACATACTTAAGTGTGATCGTATATGTATATGGATATTAATATAAATATATGTATGAATATACATATACATATAGAGAGAGAGAAGTTCGGCAATATACGTTTGACACATACACACACACACACACACACACACACACACACACACACACACACAAATATATATATATATGTATATATATATATATATATATATATATATATATATATATATATATATATATATTGTATATATATTATATATATATATATATATTATATATATATATATATATATATATATATATATATATATGTATATATATACACATATATGTATATGCATATGCATATGTATATATCTATATTTATATTTATATATAAATATAATATATATACATATATATATATATATATATATATATATATCACAACGGCTATTCGAAGCAGATGTAGTTATGGCTGACACTGGCTATTATACGCTAATTACGAGATAAACAATCGATGATTAATTGGAGGGCCATTTACATTAATTGCTAGTTTATCTGCCTATTGGACCCATCCGATCTCAGCCATGGGTCATTTTCAGGTTTTTTCCCCATTCTATTTTCGTTGGTGTTAACTATAGATTTGTGTACTTTATCTCGATCTGTTGTTTGTTTTATTTTATTATTATTATTATTATTATTATTTTACTTTGGCATATCCTTCCTTTCGTCCGCTCTCTCTCTCTCTCTCTCTCTCTCTCTCTCTCTCTCTCTCTCTCTCTCTCTCTCTCTCTCTCTCTCTCTCTCTCTCTCTCTCTCTCTCTCTCTCTCTCTCTGATACACTCTGGCCTCGTTTTAGAGGAAATGAATTGACCTGGCATTCATACAGTCATACAATGATCCCATTCTGAAATATGTGAATAGTGAGCGTCTCTGTAATGATTGGTATTGTGTAAAATCCGGTCGTAAATATCGGTGAAGGCTCAATTATCATTAAAAATAACGATAAATACAAGGTGAAGATGAGATGATAGAAAAAAGGATACTCACGGCCCGGGCATTTCATTTGTCTAGTAATGAAAGGCACGAGCGGTTACTAGAAATTACTGGAAGAACTTAGAGGAAAATTGCAGAGTTTTTTTATCAATGAGTTACGTGACATGTGACTGATGGATGACTCACTTGACTCGTTATTCATCGGATGTCACGTGACAAGATCAGGCTTCGGCACGGAGAGAAAGAAAGCCAGAGAGAGAGAGCGGGTGAGGGGAGAGGGAGAACGAAGGAAAGTACATATATAGAGAGAAGAGAAAGCAGCGAACGAGTGTGGAAAAGAGAGAGCGAGAGAGATATACAAAGAGAAAGAGAGAGGTATACTCAAAGAGAAAGAGAGGGAGAGAGAGAAAATACAAGAAAAAGAACACCACTGCACGTCGACACACCCTACACCACTCTGACGAATGGCTGTACGCAAAGGCCCATTTCCTTTCCGATTCCCCGCCAAGTCCACAGTGCAACCATTCATAACATTTACCGCTCGTTACCTTGGCAATACTCTATGACCTAATTTCATCAATGAAAATTTATTGCGTGTCATTATATATTTTTGTTGGTGTTTTGATATATGGGATGCGGAGGTTAGGCAGGGCGTTAGTGAGGACTTTGATTTTCTTTTCGTTAGTGCGGGGTTGTGTGTGCTGGTTTGTTGTATGCGTTTTTTGTAAATATGTGTTTGTTTATTTTTTAAGAAAGCCTTTAATATTTTTTAGATATTCAATAGCGAAATCACATAACATTCATAGCACATGTGAAATCATGTTCTCGGTATTCAAATGTGTTTGTAGATATAATGTGTGTGTTGTGATTCATAGAATGTTGGTAGGAAAAGACTCGCAAAGTTAATGCAAAACATGTAAATATATATATTCCCGTCATGCTAACATGTATTTTTTAATCCCTTCATTCCTAAGCATCGGGTCATACACGCGGCAGCACATGAAGGTCTCTGATACAGGATTTCACTGAATAAAGTCATGTTTTACGTACGTTTAATTTAACAATATCCGGTGGTCATTCTGCCGACCATTTGAGCCGATCATAATAGCTAGTGTTCATAAAAAGTTTTACGCCGCCTATTTCAAAGGGATAATAAACTTTTTTCGTGTGTATTATAACATTTTTGTTTAATCTATAGGTAGGTATAATAGTACCACTGTTGTTGCTCTAACTATTGGAATGTTACTGCTGTCATTTACACTTGATATTTTATATTTATAAAGCATATGTGTATATTATGTGTGTGGGGGGGAGGGCATTTTTATGTATTTATATATATATATATATATATATATATATATATATATATATATATATATATATATATATATATATATATATATATATATATACATATAAATATATATATGTGTGTGTGTGTTTCTGTGTTGTGTGTGTGTTTCTGTGTGTAAACTCAGAACTCTATACTTGCCAATCATTAGCTTTCTAATTCAGTTTTTATTTCCATTCATTTAAGTTCATTATCAATCTTTCGATTACTAATGATTATCTAACTGCCTTTACCGCAAAGTAGGTAGCGCTGCCCACGCCTCTCCCACCTCTGTTCTTTGTCTCCACCCCTTTCTCTTGTTTCGGTGGTTTCTTCTTTTATTTCGTTGTTCCTTTTATCTGTTGCATTCTTCTCTCGGTTACCCCCTTGCCCTTTTATCCTCCGTCTTTTCGTATTTCCCGGTTTCATTCTCTGTTTCTCTTCTCTTTTGCCTCTCGTTTTTTTATTGTTGTTTTTTATGTGTTCGTATCTTTCCTTTCTATCCCGTTTTCCATTACTGTAAATCCTGATGTCACTCTCTTGTGCTCTTTTTAACTCTTCATTACTGTTCCTTTTCTTTTCCTTTTATACTCTCTCTCTCTCTCTCTCTCTCTCTCTCTCTCTCTCTCTCTCTCTCTCTCTCTCTCTCTCTCTCTCTCTCTCTCTCTCTCTCTCTCTCTCTCTCTCTCTCTCTCTCTCTCTCTCTCTCTCTCTCTCTCTCTCTCTCTCTCTCTCTCTCTCTCTCTCTCGCTCTCGCTCTCTCTCTCTCTCTCTCTCTCTCTCTTCCTCCCACCTTCCCTCTGCTTCCGGCTTTCCCCTCTCCCTCTCCCTGATTTTCCCTCTCGCTCCAATCAGTTCCGTGCAGCTGCTGGCCCTCTCCTCTTCTTCCTCGTGATTACTTCCTCTTTGTCTCTGCCGGTGATAACTAGCCTCTGGCAGCCACTTCCTTCCTGCTTCCTTAGTTCCTTCCTTCCTTCCGTTCTTCCTCTCGCTCCCTTTCCCTCTTTTCTCCCTTCCTGTTCTCTCGGTTCGTTATTTTTTGTGTAGGATTTCTGTCTGTTTTGGCGTTCTGGGGTTCTCTCTCTCTCTCTCTCTCTCTCTCTCTCTCTCTCTCTCTCTCTCTCTCTCTCTCTCTCTATCTATCTCTCTCTCTCTTTCTCTCTCTTTCCCTTTCACTCTCACTCTCTCACGCCAGCCACTTCCTGTCCTGGACGTGATTTGATGGTCTATGTAACTCATGATCACCAAAGCGTGAGGTGCAGGAGGAGGGGTAGGGGGATGAGGGGAGGGGCGAGAGTGAGGGCAAGGGGAGGAGGAGGGGAGGGAAGGGAAAGGATACTGGACACGCAGGAGGAAAAAGCCATTGGACACGGTGAGAGGAAGGTGCTGGACACGGGGCAAAGAGGCGAGAAGCGAACTGGTGAGAGGACGGTTGGAGGAAGAGAGAGAGGGGTGGGGGGAGAATGACAGACAGAGAGAGAGAGTAACAAAGACAGGCAGATAGACTATTAGACACAGACACAGACAGACATAAAGAAAGAGAGAGAGGGAGAGGAAGGGGGAAAGGGATGGCCCCCAGCAGGGTGAGCAGCGGATGCATTGCCCCACTGGCATATCAGGAACAATTACCATTAGCAAACGAACCGTCATGAAGCAGGTCACCGGCAACACATGCCACCTCTGTACCTCAGCGTATAATTAAATCTCCCAAAACACCAACATTTGCTTGTCTTTTCACTTTCAAAGCCACTTTAAAGACTCTCATTCGCTGGTACCAATGAGTGAGTTTTTCCTTATTGTCATTCAAACAGGGAATAATGCGATAAACGGACTTTTGTATTTTCTCTTTTTATAATTATAAAATCGAGATTAAAAAAAAATCACAGTTGGCCAGCTGCGTTGTCGTGATTTTAGTTTCCAGCATTTAGCTTCACATTAGCTTATGGCGTTCGAACCGTGACATCATTCGGAAACGTTCGCGCATTGTCATATTGTTTAGTCTACAAAATTGCAAGTTTTCTCTTGCTATATTCCCTTTCCGATGGCGTTTTGTGATCCTCAGTACATAAAAAGGATTGCTGTATTCAGAGCATAGTGATATTTGGCAAATGTAGGCATTCTAAGCCTACATTTGGGTGCCAGCGGCGATGCGGATGTCCCAGAAAGAACAATGAAGCAAAAAGAAACACGTGGTTCGAAACACAGCGGAAGGCGTGGGAGGAGCCCTTCGGAAGCGGAAGGACACGGTTGCCGACAATGCTATCTCTCGCTATTTCGCATAATCAAGATTGTATTGTTTCTGAAGTACTAGCCGGAGAATATTTTCGTCCCAAGTGAATATCGACGGCGGAAATCAACTAAATCGAAATAAAAGGCAAAATTTTTGTGTTGAAAAGGCCCAACTTCGGCAAAGCGATCGGCACCTGGAGATAATGACGCCGAATAGCATGGTTAACTGCCTGATAATCCGTTTGGAAATTCATAGCGTAAGTGCACCTGTAGAACAATTAATTGTATAAGTGGGCGCCAGTGTCAGGCATTACCACCAGGTGCTCTGATTTTGTAAGCGATTATTAGCATTATTGGGCAGTGATTTTGAGGTATTTGTCATTAATGACACTGGGAATGGCAGACGGTTTTTCACAGCCACAGAAATGGAACTGGTCGATAGAATTCAACGCTTTGTGAACAGCTTTTCGTTTGTTCGTTTGCATATCCTATGGCATGGTTCAGTAGGCTAAAATTTTATTCAGTAACTGATGAAATGGTTGTTTTTTTCTGTTTCCGCGTAAGCATTTGAAAGGTTGGGTAATTTGAAACGTTAACCTGAAATTGAATAGAATGTAACTTTCTTTTTCATGAAAACCATAAAACAAGGTTAATTTTGTTTCTCATTAGAAAATAGGAACCTCCAGTGGTTTTATGGGGTCCTACAGGATGCAGATTATTTATACGGTAACGTTAATAACGATGTAAAGGAAGTCGATATACATCCAAGCCGGCTCTAAAATAAGTAATTAGATGCCCTCTGCTAACTCTTTTTACGTTTGAGAGGTAGAACTAGGATAATAGCGTGAGAGATAAATTGGATATCGCCAAAAGTAAAGAACAAGAAAGAAAATAAACCTTGGAACATGATATATATGGAGGCGAATGAAGTAGCTGGACATAAGCAAAGTAAAGATGAACAAGAACCATGTAATACATCAATTGCAGGCGACAGTTAGTGAACATTTAGCGTTTGTTAGTGTATTTTACTCGCGTGAGAGTGCTATGCATTAACTGAACTACGCTGATATTCATTATTTATACATCAATGAAGCTAAATGCATGCATGTTTGTAAATATGTAGATATTTAATTCATGTACATTAAACACATTTGTTTTTAAATGTTTATTATTTGCACCTTATTGCAACAGTCTGTGCCTTTAATAGGCCTACATTTAACGTAGCATTAAAAGCCATAACAATATCATATCATTTTATTGTTTGCTATAAGAGATTCTCCGATGAATGGGGATATTTTGTGTCTAACAGTTGAAAACTGATTTATATTCCAATTAACCGGACTGGAGTAATGTCAGTTAACCGAACTGGAATAATAAGTTGCGTTGATGACTGATTATCACCCTTTTTAACTGCACTCGCTCATTTCAATTGCGTTCCTCCCCCAGCGCCATGTCACGCGGCATGTACCACCCGCACTTCCCGCCCGCGCTCACCCACATGACGGCTGCCATGGGCGGGATGGGCGCTATGGGTGCCACGCTGCCCGCCCACACGCCCTCAGACTACCAGGCCACCCTCGACTCAGAGAAAGTGCGGGCGGCCTTTCTACCCACGTCCTTAGGTGAGTTTGTTGCGATGAATTAAGAGTGGTATGTAAGTTATCTTTGAATAAATTAAATTAGTATGTAGGTTGTCTGTGAATTAATTAAACTGGTATACGAGTTGTATTTGGATGAATTAAATTGGTATGTAAATGGTCTTTGAATCAGTAACTTAATATTTTCTATAAATTGTGTGGAAGGATTATAATGCTGTAGACAGTCTAATTCATCGCCAAACAATCGGATAAGCTACCCTTTCCTTTAACAAATTTGAAGATACAGTGAAGAACCCACTAATATCTTAGCAAGTATCCAACAGCTGATTATTTTTTAGCCTGCTCAGTTGCTTAGCTATACTGTATATTATGATATATTATATTTATTACAGTGCATATTATTATATTGTTATATATTTTACTCATGTTATATTCCATTATACGTAGTTTCTTGGCATACTAGAGTTTCATAAATTTCAAATGTCATATCTGGCATTTATTCTTGGTATTTCATCCCAACCAAGACCTAGCCACTCCGATAGACATTTCCTAACGGACTCCACTGGCTAAAATCCCCTTGAGAAATATAATTCAAGAAATCCCGTCCTTCACCTACGGCCAGCTCCTGCCCATGCGTATTCTAACCACCACCTCTCCTTCTGCAGGGAGTCTGGGCGCCTTCCAGTCCCACGCCCTCTATACCTCCATGGCGGCGGCCCAACAGAACTCGCATGCCCATACGCCCACCCCTACCTCCCCGGACTCCACGCCCACACACAACGTCCTCAGCACGCCCCTGGCCGCCCCCGTCGCGAAGTTGCCCCAGCCAACGCCTGAGGATAGACGCGCCAGCCCGCCCGCGACCACAGCGTGAGTGAACGGCTGGTTTCCGCGAGCCTCTTTGGGTCGCGCGAGGGAGGGATCCTCAAGGGGGTGGCGATGCTGATTAACATTATATTTATATAATATGCACACACACGCACGCACACACACACACACACACACACACACACACACACACACACACACACACACACACACACACACACACACACACACACACACACACACACACACACACACGCACACACAAATACACGTGTGTGTGTGTGTGTGTGTGCATATATAAATATATATATATATATATATATATATATATATATATATATATATATTAATATATATATATATTATTGATTATATATTATGTATATATTGTATTATACTATATATATATTATATATATATATATATATATATATATATATATATATATATATATTATATAAATTATTATTATTATATATATATATTATATATATATATATATTATATATATATATATATATATATATATGTGTGTGTGTTGTGTTGTGAGTGTGTGTGTGTGTACAGTATGTGCGTTGTATCCATTTATGCATATGCATTCTTTACATACATAACGCACACGCATACACGTTCAACTAAAAATGCTTGAGAAAGATTTTGAGGTTTTTTTATTAGGTATCAATAGTAATGCATGTCATTACTAGGGAATAAATGCATAAAATTCCTCTTATGTTAAATTATTTGAGTAATAATTGGGAATATCATTGATTACAGTGATATCAGAGAAACTAAACTAAATTCACCAAACAGATGATTGATTCCGTTTGTGCTTTATCGAAAATTCATTTCTTTAAGATTAGGGATATAACGCGCTATTAGATTATTAGATTATTACTATTATTATCATGATCATTGTTGTTGTTGTTGTTATTTGTTTTTTAGTTTTTTCAAATTAACTTTGAGTAGGATTTTGAAGCCGTCACTTACTCCGTCCTTTTCCTCTGTTTTCCACAGGAGTTCTTCACCGTCTTACGTCCCGCCCTCTCCCTTCTCCGCCCTCTACTCCGCGCCCTCAAGTCTCACGCCCACCCACCCTCTGCTCTACCCAGCCCAGTACCCACCCATCTCCACCCCCGCCCAGGATCTCCGACGCCCACTGTCCGTCCTCTTCTCGTAGGCCGTTGAGAATCCGCCCGCACTTCGCCTGAGAGAAAGAAAGAGAGAGAGAGAGAGAGAGAGGTGAATAAAGAAAGTGGACGGGAGAAAGCAGGAACGTCTCTTCGTGGGAAATTTCGATCGCAAGAGACAGGATCCATCGCCAGCGCCATTTTGCGTCTCTGGTTTCTCTCCCACACCGTCTTCGCGTTTAGGACGTGTTTTGACGTGTTGGCTGATCTCCCCCCCTGCTATTCCTGCTCTTCTTCTTATATTTATTATTCTCATTTTTATTATTATCCTTTCTCTTTCTTCTTCGTGCAAGTAAGGTGTAGCAGAAAAGACAGCACCCAGTCCATGTGTATTTCGCAAGAGAAGTGGATGAAAGAGAAATTCAGAAAACTGTGCATCGCAGTGTCGCTGGCGGTTAGAAAGCATACTGAAGTGATGCCTGGCATGCAGGTCCCACTGAAGTGACGAACCGGTAAAATACGGTGTACGATTCAACATGCAAGGGCTTAATGGATGGAAGTCGTGGTCAGAGTATTATCAGTGATGATAAATATATATTTATATATGTTAGCTGTGTATTTATAATTTTCAGAGAAAGACCGCGGTGGCATCTTTTTACTGGAAACGTGAAACGTTGTATGTACTTATAAAATTCCAGGTGTATAGTAGAGAGATGTGCTGTATATGTCGTGAACAACTCTTTGTATTACATAAAGCTCGTCTGCCATACTTTTTCCCTTCTTTTTGTGACAGTGGCAGAGTCTACGCGTTGCGGGTAGCTAATGAGTGTTCATTTTTCGGAATTGTATAGCGGACCAAAGATATTATTCACCCAAGGAGGCTCGGGTACATTAAGCAAGGACTGCCCCTCATCCGTCTCCGTTCTGTTCATACACGCTAGTCCAAACTCTCTCTGTGTAAGTAATATGTCAAGCAGGCATTGGAAAAATATATCAGTGTTTGTCTTGAGCATAATGTACC
>NC_051394.1:36117464-36127464 GCF_015228065.2 Penaeus monodon
TTTGCAAGGTCTGTTTAAGTATTATATAAACTTAAATAGACCTTGTGTGTGTGCCTGTGTGTGTGTATGCATGTGCGTTTAACTGTTTCAGTCGTTTCCTTATCATAATGACTCACTATTTGTTTGCCAGATAGGTTAATGGAATTTGTGAAAGATGTAAGCTGGAGAAGGGTAAAATCCACCTCAAATTGCAACACTTAATTCAAGACTTAAGCATTTTATTATTGTTGTAGTCTTCTTTTTATGGTTATGATAATTATAGGCAGGAGAATATGAAATGTACAGCTCGCGGTGATTTAACCTTACGCGTCATCACATGATGATCCGTTTTTTAAAGTCATAATGAAATGATGAGAGTGAATATGTCCGGAGCAAGAATTTACCATTAACTTACACAGTTATGATGTCTTCAACGAGAGAAATAGTGTTACTCTGTTTCTGTACAATGAGGCTGTCAAAACGACACGAAGTTCTCTCTGTAATCAGAAATTCTGAAATCATATCTTCTATCAAACATCTTTTCAGGATATATTTTTTAATGTTCCAAAGATATCGTTACTAATATTTTACTATAATATGTCTGTGATGAACCCATTGCCATAGTTGCGTGTACATTTTTAATTGCTTCCAACTTGTCCATGAATGAATGTAAAAACACGTGTGTAGGCATGGGTTTCTGTGATAAGTGAAGGTATATGAGTGTATGACTCAAGGTCTATATCAGACTCCTATAGACCTTGGTGTGACTATGACTGTCAGTACGCGCGTGCGAGTGCGTGGTGTGCGCGCGCAGTTGTGTACTACGCAACACAAAGGGCATCATGGCAGGATATATGCACAACAACGGAAGGCGAGTTATGTGTTCCATAAAATCTGGCTCTTTTCCCGTCCTTTTTTATCTATCGTGTCTCAATCATCTACAGCAAGCCATAATCTACTTTTGAATGACCCGCCATAAAGATGTAAATCAAATGTAGATATCATGAGTTCTTATTAGATAGCGTCTATAAATAGCTTTTCATGGGTATTTTGTATATGCATCTGTATCTCAGGGTTTCAAAACCAATACATTGATAATAATTCCTCTCACATGACACTTTTTAACGGCGCTGATTTGACCCTGGAGTTCCCAAGCAAAACATGGCTGATTGTCAAAAGATGTGAAGGAGAATCGTCACTTTAATTTGTACATAACTGACTTTTAGTGTTACTTAGAATAGTTTTACACAAGGTAAGGAACACGTATTCATCTTGGTGGAGGTTCAAGGCTAATTTACTGAATTATGTTGGGATTGTCAAAAGAAAGAACGAAGCAGTTAATGAAAGTGGGTGATTGTTCTGTGATTGTTCATTGTTGTTGTTCTCAGCTGATTCCATGAAGGGTATTTTGTCGTCAGTTTTTCCCCCTAGGGATTTCAGAGTCACCTCTCAATTTTCACCACTGCTCATTCACTCTTGATTTTAAACCCCAAATCCTGTAAAATTAGTTCTAAATGTTAACGTGGAGAAGTGATACGTATATGAGGTATTTGTTAGTTTCCGTTTTACATGTTGTTATCCCTGTGTATTTGCTAGGAGGGTTTTGACAGTAATTATTTGAGATTTGTTGTAGAAGGCTGTATTTCCTGTTGAATATGGTGAGTCTCTTTGTCATGGGAGAAGCTGAGTCAAGGTCACAGAGTTGAAACTGGGTCAGATTGAGCTTGGGTCAACCAGGTTATCACAAGAAGTGTTGGGGATTGTGGCTGTTTTTTAAGTGTTTGAGTAATTAGATATTGATTAAATAATTAATTATTTTAGTGGTTAATTATAATTCTATGTATGTGAGTAATTAGTTATTTGGCCGTGTGTATCTGAGTAATTATTATGCATATTGATTCTCTCATTTCGTTTGGTATTTTACGTTTCTAGTTATGTGGGGGTGTAGTCAGTAGGAAGATGCTTGTATTTCTTTTGTTTTATTTCATTTTATTACTTTATTATAACCTTGAAAATATACAGAGAAGGTATTATCTCGTCACAAAATTTAAGAGCAGCAGTTCGGAATAGGACTATGTAAAAAAAGAAAAAAATGTTCATGGTTATAGGAAATAAATAAAAGAATACAAGTATAAAGTAAAGTCTGCATAGTAAAAGTGAGGCCACAAATGTTTATTAAAATTCACAGATGTATGCTCGTGTCGCAAA
The DNA here is from genome assembly GCF_015228065.2 of Penaeus monodon. NCBI lineage: Eukaryota > Metazoa > Arthropoda > Malacostraca > Decapoda > Penaeidae > Penaeus > Penaeus monodon. The sequence goes on from NC_051394.1 coordinate 36,119,652, forward strand.
GTCTGGCGAAGACAAATAAAATCTCTACTGTATATATTCTCATAAGGTCCAACATTATCAAATAAGGCATCAGTTTTGGCTCGTGTTTTGCTGCATAGGCAGGATGGAGATTTTTTGGCCTTTGATTAAGCTACAGGTTTGTTTGAAGTGTATTTTGGAAAGTTCTCATACATGGCTTGCAATGTACATTCCATCCCTGGTGGCATCAGCTTAATAGTTGCTGTTGTTATTATTATCATCATTATTGTTGTTGTTGTTGTTGTCATAATTATATAATAATAATAATAATAATAATAATAATTATTATTATTATTATGTAAATGTAATTATTATCATAATCATCATTATTATTGTTGTTTTTATTATTATTATTAGTTATGTCATTTTTTCCTCTTATTAATTTGATTATTATTTATTCATTTATTTTTCACATTAAGTAGAGCCTGAGCTGCCAATTAAATTCTGCATATTGTGTGTGTGTATGTGTGTGTGGGGGAGGGGTTATGCAGAGACAAGTATTGAGAGACTGCATAATTGATTCATTTTAAGATATTGACATTTGATATATTTATTCATAGAATACATGATTGAAATCATAGTTGCAGTGTCTTGCATATATATACATACATACATATATATATATATATATATATATATATATATATATATATATATATATATAATATATAATATAATATATATAATAATATATAATATATATATATATATATATATTATATATAATATATATATATATATATATACATAATACATACATACATACATACACATACATATACATATACATAATATATATATACATATACATATATATAAAATAATATATTATATATATATATATATATATATATATATATATATATATATATATATATATATATATATATATATATAATATATAATATATATACTACTCAAGACATCAAACATAAACTAAAATTAAGTATCATGCCGTGACCATGGCAGCTCAAACATGAACCTGTTTAAAAATAATAATAATAATAAATAAATAAATAAATATATATATATATATATATATATATATATATACATACACATATACATATATATAACATATATATACATATACATACATATACATACATATACATACATATACATACATATCATATATACATATAATCATATACATATATATACATATATACATATATATATATATATATATATATATATATATATATATACACACATAAACTGATAAGGAGTATATTATTGAACTGTAATTTTGTTTTTCTAAGATTTTTTTCCTCATATGTAAATGGTTTGTGTTCTATCGAAATCCATGTAATAGATGCTAATATACGTCAGTGATGCAGCCAACTGAAAAGGCTTCCACAGCATTTATTTGAGCCACTGTCAATGTCTCAGGAACCTTTATACATTTATGTAAAGCTAATTCACTCATCGATAATATATTTTGATACGAACATTACACCAATTACTTTTTCCCTTGCACTGTGATTGACTAGACCAAACGAGTCACTTCTCTCTTTGTGACCAATTTGCAGAATGCTTCCCCTTTCATCTTGGCCTGTGGTGAAGTCCTCAGTATTCAAAAGTTCACAGTAATTTGATGTTTTGTTACTGCCAATATTACCATTAGTCAGATTAAATGAATGTTTCCATCAGCCTTGTTTGGCTCTGATTGTAGTCTCTGAGGAGTTACAGCTCGACATAAGAAGGCTTAAAGTCTTTTTTTTTACCCTCATTAAAAAAAAGAGAAAACCCAGTATTCCACAATTCAAAGCATGCACTTCACTATAAATGTATGATTCCTCTGCTTCAAATTAACCCAATGCTACTGGTGATAATAATGAAAATTATAATATTAATAAAAAATTTCCTAAAAACTCGTGGGAGGGGGAAATCAGTTGAGGTCATGTAGACTACTGATTGAATCCTTTGTGGCTGAACTTTTGTGGAGCCTTCTTTGTGTAAACAAATTTCACAAAGTACTACTACTCTGAACGTGACATTTTCCCAGTGGCATTGGGTTAATGTAGGCTATACAGTGTTATTTACATGTTTTTATAAGCCTATATTTAACTATCTCTCTATCTGTTCCCATTGTACATATACATAAACTTTTCTTCACCAATTGTCTACTGTTGGCAAAATGAAATACATTATGTAATCAATTTAGTCATGTTGTTTAAAGGACAAGTGTATTCACCCTGCACTTTTCTGTCCTTGTATTATGCAGAAAGGAAGAGATAATAGCACCTCAGATAAGACTAAAGGGACCCAATAACATCTACATGGATTTTGTTGTTTAAAGTTTAAGCACATTCATCATTGCAATTGATTTTTCCAGTTGAGGACATACTTTATGGGTATTAGTAAAGGCCTTAGTTTGTCATACCTCTTAAGTGAATCATATTCTGATAAAAAAGCCTTTTAAAATCCAAAGTCATAATCTTATCAGATGTGGTTTGCAAAACAATACTGAATCTTACTATTATTTTTGAACTGAATCTACTTTCACTTCATCATTCATTGTACAGTGAGGAATCAGTCATGACTTGTGTTCACTTTCCCTTCAACAAATCCAAGGAATCTGCATATATATATATGTCTTTATATATGTATATGTATATACACATGCATGGACGCACGCGCGTACACACACACACACACACACACACACACACACACACACACACACACACACACACACACACACACACACACACACACACACACACACCACACACACACACCAACCACACACACACACACCACACTCACACACACACAACACACACACACCACAGCACACAACACACACCACACACACACACACACACACACACACACACACAAAAAAATGCATGCACCCACATAGGCACCCACACACACACACACATATATTGTTGTTATTATTATTATTATTATTATTATTATTATTATTATTATTATTATTATTATTATTATTATTATTATTATTATTATTATAAGCTTTAATATTTTTACCATTTTCTTTTCTTCTTCGTATTCTTTTATTATTAATGTTTTTGTTATTCTTATTCTTATTATTATCATTATTATTATCATTATCATTATTATAGTGATAATGATAATGATGATGATAATAATAATTATTATTAATATTATTATTATTATTATTATTATTATTATTATTATTATTATTATTATTATTATTATTATTATTATTATTATTATTATTATTATTATTATTGAAAAAGTTTCTTTAGATTTGCTAATTAAAATCAAACACCGGGTCACTACCAGGGACCTAGGGTGATTGAAGTTTGAGGTAATGGAACACCAACAAAAATATACAAAAGTATGCAGAACAATCACAAATTAAAACGTCCAGTTAAGTCAATTCACGAACATGAAAATATTTTAGATCGATGGAGCTCTTCTGAGAACATGCGCTGTGCTGTTTAAAACTATTTTTTTGACTTCTTCTAATTTTGGATTTCCTGGTATTGGTTCAAGAAACTTATCAGTACTTTTCCTTATAAGGCCAAGTGCTCCAATAACAACAGGCAAAGTTTTAGTTTTTAAATGCCTCATCTTTTCTACCTCTATTATTATTATCATTGTTATTATTATTATCATTGTTATTATTATTATGATTATGTTTATGATTATGATTATTTTATTGCTGTTGTTGTTGTATTACTACTACTAGTATTACTATTATTATTGTGATTATTTATGTTATTGTTCTTATTCTTATGCTTATTATTATTATTATTATTATTATTATTATTATTATTATTATTATTATTATTATTATTATACTACTACTGTTAATGTTAATGTTACTATTACTATTACTATTATTGTTATTGTATTTAATAATGTTATTTTATTCATTATTTTTATTATTATGATAATTCATTTATTATGTTGTTATAATTATTATTATGCTCTTGTGAATTTAGTTTATTAATTGTCAGTACACACAGAGGCTCCATAAGGTCGTACTCACCAATATTTAGTATTAGTACTACCTATCTCACCTGTTTACCCTTTTCCTAGATTGTTGGAAGTATTATGTTTTATCCTATTAGCAATGTTATTAACATTAGAATGATAGTAACATTATTGATTGTAATATTAAAAAAAAAAAAAAAAAATCCTGAATACTCAAGAACACACCAGAGGAAATCAGGTGAGGTCATTGAGGTCTAATAATTGACTCCTTGGTGGCTGAGCACTTCTAAGTGTAGAAGAAAACAAAGCAACAGTGAACATTACATTTTCCTGGTGGTATTCAGTTATTATTTTTTCCTTTTATTGTAAACTTTACTTTGTTTACTTGTCTATTGTTTATTTATTTATTTATTTATTTATTTTTATTTATTTATTACCAGAGGAGGATGTATTTTCACTGTTTTATCATTATTGATCTCATTATTAATTTAGAGCATCACCCTCATCATTGTTATCATTAGCAGGTAAAACAACATTATTATGATTATTGCAGTTACCATTACTAATTGGATTAGACTACTATTACCATTAATATCTTAACAGTTATTATTCGCTTTCCTTTCAATTCTGTTTTATCCTAGCAGATTCACCATGTCTACTGACCCGGCTGCATTTGTGGCCGGCGTCCCCGTCAAGATTAGTGAGAGATTCCGCCCGCCGAGAAGAGTTACAATCCCCGCATCCTGTCAGTACCAGATCAACCCTGACCTTCTAACACAAGATGTGAGTTGATTGCTTGGGGTCGGGATGTTCTCCATCATGTCCCTTGTATTATTATTATTATTTTTTTTTTTGTCATTTGCTTCGTCTTTTTTCCTTTTTCTTCTTTCTTTCTATTATTGAATTTTTTTTTTTTTTCTTACTGACTGGGCTTTGACATAGGTACTTTGTATACTTTAGAGGGATCTTAATATTATTATAAAATATAAGTGCATTACGTATTTTGTCAGGATTGTGCATGTGCATGGTTTATCACTGTTTCTGTCTGTTTCTCTGTCTGTCTGTTGCCCTCCTTTCAATCTCTGTCTCACTCTCTGCCTCTCTCTGTCTGTCTCTCTCTGTGCCTCTCTCTGTCTCTCTCTCTGTGCCTCTCTCTCTCTCTCTCTCTCGTCTCCTCTCTCTCTCTCTTCTCTCTCTCTCTCTCTGCCTCTCTCTCTCTCTCTCTGCCTCTCTCTCTCTCTCTGCCTCTCTCTCCTCTCCTCTCTCTCTCTTCTCTGCCTCTCTCTCTCTCTCTCTGCCTCTCTCCTCTCTCTCTCTCTCCTCTCTCTCTCTCTCTCTCCCCTCTCTCTCTATCTCTCTCTCATCTCTCCTCTCTCATTCTCTCTCTCTCTCTCTCCTCTCTCTCTTCTCTTCTCTCTCTCTCTCTCTCTCTCTCTCTCTCTCTCTCTCTCTCTCTCTCTCTCTCTCTCTCTCTCTCTCTCTCTCTCTCTCTCTCTCTCTTTCTCTCCCCCCCTCTTCCCCCCTCCCTCACTTCCTTTCTTCCTCTTTCCCTCTATTTCAGAAATTTTAGGATATTTTATTGTCATCGGTGTGCAAGGGTGTTAGAAACAGTGAAGTTTCTATGCTGTACCATGGCTTGTTCTTCCCTTGCACACTTGTATAAACATGTACGCTTAAGAATATATATTCAAGGTCATGCTAAGGTCTGCAGGATGTGCTTGTTTATGTTGATTTTGATTACTGTAAAGCAGAATTGCAGTATTTTTGAGACTTCCTATCAAAGGTTTACCAGGTGATTCCTGCTGGCAAGAGATAATTTTATTTATATACTTTTAAGGACACAGCCATTGCTTTTCACCTCAAAACTTTATGATTGTCTCTCATGTGGGAGTGAATGAATGTGTGAATAGGAGGGAAGAAGAAAGGAAGAAAGGAAAGTAGGTTGGTCGGTAGGAAGACAGGGAGTGAGGGAGTAAGGGAGGACAGAAAGAAGGGAGAGAGAGGAGGAAGGAGTAAGGGAGGTAGTGTATATAAATTCATGTATGTATGTGGAAGTGTGCAGTGTATGTGAATATTTATGTATATGCATACTTGGGTATGTGTGTAAGTACCACCAATCCCAAAACACAACAGTCCAAAACAGATAGATTAAGCTTGTAAGCAGGTTAATCCCATACTATATGCACTCAGGAGTACTGACTCAGTATCTCTTGAGGCCTCAACTGGGTCAACCTTAGGGGGCTTCTACACAATATCTTGGAAGTATTTTGTTTAAGGTTACTAAAAGATTAGCACAGTTTGTATTTTAGGGAATACCCTGTGAACTGTATATGATTCTGAGTTTCTGAATATATGTGTTGGTAAATATCAGAAGGATTTAAAGAAAAGAAAAAAAAACAAAGAAACAAAGAAACACATTTTTGCTTTCATGCAGTCTTGCACATTCTAACCCACATACCCCCACCCCCCCTACACACCAGTCTATTCTCCCACCTGCCCACCCACACCCATTCACTCACCCTCCCTACCCCCCATACTCACAGCTCAGCTCATACTACTCACCCACCCACCCACCAATCCCTCATAAATCCACCCACATCACTCCACTCACACACCCACTTACTGCTCAAAAACCTATCCCCCACCTACACCACCCACACCATTCACCCACCCACCCACCCACCCAGCCACCCACACCCCTTACACACACCACCCACCCACTCACCCAAACACCCACCCAAACACCCACCCACTCACCCAAACACCCACCCAACCAACCAACCAACCAACCAACCAACCAACCAACCAACCAACCAACCAACCAACCAACCAACCAACCACTCACTCACTCACTCACTCACTCACTCACTCACTCACTCACTCACTCACTCACTCACCCACCCACCCACCCACCCACCCACCCACCCACCCACCCACCCACCCACCCACCCACCCACCCACTCACCCACACCACTTACCCACACCACCCACCCACTCACCCACCCACCCACACCACTTACCCACCCACCCACACCACTTACCTGCCTACCCACACCACTTACCCATCCACCCACACCACTCACCCACCCACCCTCAGCACACCCACCCACCCACACCACTTACCCACCCAAACTACTCACCCACCTACCCACACCACTCACCCACCCACCCACACCACTCACCCACACCACTCACCCACCCACACCACTCACCACCACCCACCCACCCACCCACACCATTCACCCACCCACCCACACCACTCACCCCCCACCCACCCACCCACCCACACCACTCACCCACACCACTCACTCACCCACCCACACACTCACCCACCCACACCACTCACCCACACCACTCACCTACACCACTCACCCACCCTCTCCTCTCTCCCTCTCCTCCCTCTCCTTCTCTCCTCTCCCTCCTCTTGTAAGATTGAGTTGAGTGGCAAGGATGGTGGAGAGGTCCATGGCTGCTCAAACATGAGCATACCGTTATTGATGATATATATATATATATATATATATATATATATATATATATATATATATATATATATATATATATATATATTTATATATATATATTTATATAACTTTCTCTCATCTTGCTCTCTTTTGTAGCATTAACGATTTTCACCTTTAGTCTCATTACTTACGTGACAATGAGATATATTTTTCCTGGTTTGGAAATTCAAGCAGTCCAAAGATGAAATTGACCTTGATTAAAGATAACAAGTGGATCTTTGTTTAGCCCGGCAGCAAGATTAGGCTAAGTTATTGTACTCTGAAATGGTTAATTAGGTTAACCCCTTTGCCAACAGGAGCTTGGTGCGCCAAACTGGGCCACACACCCTCAAGCT
>NC_051394.1:36132464-36137464 GCF_015228065.2 Penaeus monodon
TTTGATTATCTTGATCCAGATGTTAATAGACTTCCTTTCACAGACTCCTTATCATCTCTTTAGGTAGTCTATAACTCGGTGCAATGATAGTAACAATAAGTAATATTTTGTTATTTGTGTAATTTTTAATTTGTTTTTTTTTCATAATGTTCAATATTATGAAAAAAAAATAAAAATTACACAAATAACAACATGCTACTACTGGCCCCATGGCCAGTAATAGCATGAAGATAGTATTAAATAGACCCAGCGCTCTTCCAGTCATTTCTCATTCCACCCTTGTTTATCGATGGAAATACTGCAAAAGACCCTTTCTAAATGCCAAATGAGTCTAATCGCCCTCCAAGAGCTTTGTGCATTTGTGGCAAGTCTTTCCCCCGATCACCCTGGGCTTCAGCCAAAATGCTCACGACAGCAAGATTGCGTCACCCTTGCCCATAGGGAAATTTTTCCATGATGGCATGTTCGTGATATGATGGTTACCTCATCTGGATCATGGGGATTAATTGACTTCTTTGTGGATAAGCACTTGTGGAGCAATCTTTATGAAAGCAAAATTCACAAAACAAAAATAGGCATCAATGGATTGAGGTATGACTGTCTTCATTATCATAACCTGTAACCTCTACTTTACTTTTTGCCTTTGTGGAGACACTTTTAAAACTTGCTTAATATCTTAATGTTGAAGAAGTTAATACAACATTTTACAATTACACTGAGCATGAATTTTTCACTTCCTCCCCAACATCAGCTTACCATGAAGAAGGTCATATTGCTGTTTGCAAAATGTCAGTGTAGTTGTTAACCCTTGGATCCGGTTGCTTCACAGCAATCACATGAACCAAAGTACAGACTTTAGGCTTATCTGAGCAGCTGCTCTGCCGGGTGTGCGTCTTGTCACCTCACATGAAGACTCGTGTGGTGACAATTCTACATAAGGATTTTTAGCTTTTTTACCATTTTCAAGTGTCCATATTTGTCATATGATTTGCATTATCTATATTGTCTCTGAAGGTAGTCAACAACTCAGTATAAGAAAAATTATATATATATATTTTATATATATATATATATATATATATATATATATATATATATATATATATATATATATATATATATATATATAATAATATAATTTTTTTTTTTTTTTTTTTATGCAACCTGCGCCACTGGTCACAGTACCAGAAATACGATGCTGAGCCTAGAAATGGTGTCCTCCATGGAGCTGGTGCTCTTCCAGTTGTGGCTCATGTGGCTCGATACTTGTTTATCGATGGAAATAATGCAGAATTGCCAAATGAGTCTAATCACCCTCCCAAGAGCCTTGTGCATTCGTGATGAGTGTTTCTGGTCACTCCAGCCAAAGTGATCATGATGGAAAGTTTGCCCGTCAAGCCAAATTTTTTTTTTCCCCCTTCTATCCTTCAATAAAACCACATTTAATCTTCTACACAGTGTAACATACCTTATTTATTGAAGTGTATTCTAATCTACATACATGATCAATATAGCAGCTAAAATGCATATGCATATCTTGCATTTCTGAATATGATCACTTGGTGCGACGTGGCAAGTGCTCAGGAGGCAAGCCTTGTCGGTCTAGTACCTGAAGCAGAGGCCAATGGGCTCTTCTGCAGATTTTTGAAAATGAGCATGTTTCACTTTAATACTGTTTTATTAAAGTATCCTTAGAAAATGCTCTCTGTCAAATCCAGTTCTGCCTACAGGATAGATAGATAGATTTAAATATGACTATGAATTTTTCCAAATGAAATACAAGCATAAGCTATTAGGCTCAAATGAGCTGGGTGCAAATAGGGGAAACTGCCTATTTACGCCAGCAATACTGTATTACTGGCCAATAACTCATTTTTTATTCCACTGTTATTGGGTTAAGATTTTGTGAAATCTTTCTCATGATATACAGTTGTCAAGATTCTTACGTGAAATTTCAAATAAAAGAAATTAAATATTAAACCCGATACAATTAAACTTTTTTCCCATTGCATGCTTTTGCTACTGTATTTTTCTTTGTATTTTGTATTTTCTGTCCTTTTGCCTTCTAGTAATTTTGTGCATCTTTTTCAGCTGTGTGATCTAGGTTTTGAGGATGAAAGAATAGTTGATGCTCTCTTAAAACATGATAACGACAGAGACAAGGCCCTGGAAGAGCTCATAGCCTAGAGTCCACCAGTGTCTTCCTTTTATATACCACATTGTGATGAGGTCAGCTGAGTTTTACTAGCCATATTATGTGTGCAAGTGTAGAGAATGTAAGATTTTGAGCCACAGATTAGGTTTATAATAATCCTAATGTTTTTGGTCATTGTCTTTATGAAGGAGCCTTTTTCAAGAACATGGATGTTCATTATCAGTGTTAGAATGTTTCTAAAAATTTTTTAGAAATAAATTTCTTTTCTTCTTTTTTTTCAAAGAAAAAAAGTTAAAGAGTAGTATTTTGTAATCTCAAAATCATGCGATTGAATCACTACCCATTCATAGCTAAAGAAGACTTGATAATGTGATGCAAAAGTTACAAGACCGATGTATCCTTCTAAACTTCCTGTTTATAAGTGTTTCTCTCAACATTTAATCCAAAGACTGCCAGATCTTGAAGACTGGAAAGAACTAGAATGATCATGTGTAAACCATCATACTGTCTTTTGAGATTTATGATGGACTACATGTAGTTAATAACTAACCAAAGAAAAGGGAATGATCTCCATGAAGATGGCTTGATAAAGTATCTGTCCCTTAGGTTACAAAGTAATCATCTATCACAAATTTGTTTTATTGTAAATCCTCAAAAAAATTATTTGAATGTATAAGAACCTTTGACGAGGTTAATGAACAAGTGGGAACTACATGCATCTGGAAGTTGATGTTTTATAGGGTCATAGCAGAAAAATATTCAAATCTCTATCTAATTACCAAGGTTGAAAAATGTTTCTAGCATTTTGTGACTTACATTGGTTTAACTGATATTATGAAAAATGACAAGTAGATTTTCCTTCCATCGAAGTTTACATCATGGAGGATATCATCTTACAGTTAGGTACCAATGACTTGCTTCCACATATTCTTTGTCCAAAAGGATATTACAGCAAGAACTAGTTAAGAAAAGTTTAAATGTAATAGCATATGGTTCCATTATCTAACACCATAAAGGTATACTTTGCTATAAAGGATGAAGCAAAACGGCAAGTGATTGACTCTTTGAGAACCCATACATTTGTGTATTGCCTGGCGCTATTGAATGTGGCAGGGAGTGCTGATTACATGTCAAAGGGATCTTCTAAAAGTATCTAAATTGTTGGATTGTATAGCTGGTAAAGATGGACTGGAATCAAGATGTGTGCCATTATTATAATGTAAAATACATGATATTGGATATGGAATAATGGTTGCACATTGGACACCTTTAAAAAAAAAATGAAGAAGCAAACAGTTTGTTAGAGAGCAAGAAAGTAAGAAATAGAAAGCCAGAGCTATCTGTACGTTTATGTTTGTGTTTGTGCGCATATGCGTGTGTGTATCACTTTCATTTTGCTAGAACTTGTCACAAACAGTGCGGGTAATTTATGTGTAGGGTAAGTATTATATATAATAACTGCTTGGAATGTAGCTTCCACTCATATTTCTTGTACTAAGAAATGGGAGTGATGATGAGAAGGTTCCAATAAGTTTATAAAGTATAAATTAGTCAAGGACATGGTATCTTGTAACTTCTAACACTTGTCATGTCATCAGCTGGAGAATACTTGTAGCATTAACATGTTTGTATTTGTTCTTAGAAGTAAAAAGATTAAATGATAAATCACATGGTCATTCAGTCTCTTTTTTGAAAAAATGAAATAGAGGTTGATTTAGAATCTTTTCCACTCTCATGTCTTTTTTATCATCTTGCAGCTGTGATAGATCCCCCACCCCACCCCAGAAACCAAGTTTCAACAAAAAAATACACAAAATATGTAAATCATTTGAGATGCAATATTCTGGTTGATTGATTGAAAAGTTGGGTACTTTTTATGAGTCGATAGAATGTCAAGACAAAGATTTTTTTAAAATAGCAATCATATTCCTGTTCTTCTTATGTTAAAAGTATCCTCCACCTACCTTCTTGAAATTTCATTTATCATTTACAGTCTCTGGAAGTGTGAAATGTTCTACTATTACTTTTTTCACTTTCTTTAGAGAAAAGGTTAGTTGGTTATCCATAGCAGAGTGCAGTTGAGATCACTTCATGTTCACCATCATCATTGTGCCATGTAATAAAGAAAACAGTAACACTAATCTACAGATTTAATTATCCTAAAGTCTTGTGTGCTTATATATCTGCATAGAATCTTAGTATTTTTTCAGTTCCATATTTCAGCTCAGAAATATTCTTTAACCCATTGGCAGCAGTTACACATATTGTCTAAAGTGGTTTTGTTTTATTGATTTTGTTTGCACTCAGGTGGCATCACAAGTGCTTTTTCACCAAGAAGGCCAACTGAAGGCCTAACTGATCTTATCTGATTACCCCCATTCCTTGAATTTTTATTAAGAATGCTTATATTTTTATTGTGGCTTTCATAATTATTATTTTATTATTGTTATTATCAGTATGGTTAGGATAATCTTACTGATGATGATAGGAGTGATAAAAACAAAACAAATTCTTCCTCAAAATTCAAGGAATGGGGTAAATGGAGAAGGTCAGGAAGTGATGATTAACCCATAGAGTCCCATATTTCACAATCATCACATTTCACATCATGTGCAGGCATTACTGTTTGTCACAATCATGCAAAGCCTGTTCAAAACTGGCGAGCCTTTTTCGTACTCAGTTTGGCAAGTTTTCCTGCAGTTATACCCATGATATTGCCTAGTAGGCCCACCACACCCAAAGCCAATCATATAGTTGTATTTTCCTGCCTGATTTTTCTTGTAAATGGAATGTAGTGGGTGTAAAGTAGTAGTTTTCTTACTGTACAGCATATTTCATACAGCCA
>NC_051394.1:36139964-36142464 GCF_015228065.2 Penaeus monodon
TTTTGTATTGGAAAACGGTAGTAACTTGATTCAGAGAACATCACAATATACATATCTAAACTTTCAAAAGTAAATATCTCATTTAGTTGATTTATTGTGACCTACTTCATTCAGGGTATAGTTTTTGAGCTATGGAGATGGGGCACGGCACAATTTATGCGGAAATGCAGTGGTTACATCCTTTTTTCTGGTTTTCACATTTTTTTCTTGGATTTCTCACAATGTCTTGAAATATTGGGTTGCACTATACATTTATTTGAATATACAAAAATGCCAAATAAGCGAGTTTTATACCATGAAATCTGGATAGAAATTTTAAGTGGTGGAATACTGCACTAGCTTCTATTTTGTTTTGTTTTCTTTTTTTTATAAGGACATTAGTTCTACCCAAGCAGTAAAACTCAAATCCAAACTCAAAAATGTGGGAAGCCAATTTTCAGCTCATCTTTTCTGAAATTTTAAACTTTTTTGTTGTAATTAGAAATTATACTGTTCTGTATATAAAAAAAAAAGTTGTGGCACTTCTAGAACATGAGAAAAAATAGGTGCAAAGCAAAATTTGCTACTCAAAAAGAGAGTGAAAGAAATAAGCTGATCAATGCATTATCAGGAAGTGCATAGTGAAGGCCTCTCTAGGTTTACAATGTTTTCAAAAAGGCTGACTTTGATATTTTATCCAAAGTCTGTGAAATAGAGATTAAGTCTTGAATACTGGACAACTTCTTGGTGAGAGATTTTGTTTCTGAATACACACACACACACACACGTGCGTGCGCACACAACACACACACCACACACACACACGAAAACACACACACACACCACACACACACACACCACACACACACACACACACACACACACACACACACACACACACACACACACACAAACACACACACACAAACACACACACACACACACACACACACACACACACACACACACACATATATATATATATATAGATAGATAGATAGATAGATAGATATATGTATATGTATATGTATAGAGATAGATATATGTATATATATATATAGATAGATAGATAGATTATTATATATATATATATATATATATATATATATATATATATATATATATATATATATATATATATATATATATATATATATATATATATATATATGTATGTATGTATGTGTGTATATATATACACGTGTGTGTGTGTTTTGCAAAAATATTAACACTGTTTTCTGTTATTTGAAATATATCTTTGTATTAAACTTAATATACTGACCAGCGTTGTGTAAGGATTCCTCCATCCCTATAATACTCATATCATAATACTCAGATATTCTTTTTCCACCTCTATAAGGAACTATTTCATACATGAAAGCAGTCATAGAAAAATATATGATTATAAACAGAAAGTAAAGTAAAAGAAAGTGTTTTTAAATACTGCTGTGGGATACTGGTATTTGCTTTTATTTTTCTATATTTGGAATAAATTTACCATATAATGTTTTGTGAAAATTTGCGTGCAAAGCTGAAGTTCTCTTTATGATGAGAGACCGTATCCCCCCCCTTTTTATTACTTCTTTTTAGTTTAGGCACAAAACAACCCTGTTTAGTCAGCTAAAATAACCACCTTACTTTACTAACTGATACAAGGTTGCTGTACAACTTAATAAAAGATAATTACTCTTGGTGCATGATAAATGTTCATGCATACAAATGGGGTTACCTGGAAGTAAAGAGTTGGGAGGGAAAGCATCATAAGCTTCTTGCATTTGTATTTATCATTTTCTTATTTCTATGATTTTTCAGAAGTGGTGGAGAAGTAGGTATGGCGAAAAGGGGTGGTGGAACGAACAATTGATGTAAAGGAAATTTCAAAGCAAAATGCAGTGTTCCTAAGTGTATCTTGTGATTTTTCCTAATTTTTCTATTTGAAAATTTGACAATCTCCTGAAATTTTTTGGTTTGCCAGAGAGTTTTTTGGTTTGCCAGAGAGAATTTTGTTAGGTCATAGTGGAGCAAGACATCAGTTGTGGAATTTTTAACGAGTTTAAACCCTTCTGTTAGATCTGATGTGAAGTTCATATATTCACATTTTCTTTTGATTGTGATGACATTTCTCTGATGTATCTTTATGTTGATAGGTTGTCAAGGAAGCAGCTTTCATTAATGTTTGGAATGTTGATTTTGGATGTAGTGTAAAGTGAACATAGTATTATACATGTAGTTTTGTAGTGTTTAAGTTTATACATATATATAGAAGAAGTTCTGTGGCTCTTAATCAATTAAAAATGTGATTTCCATTTGTTCAGAAGTTTAAGTTGATGTTATAATAAGCCATGTTTACCTTACTGATATGTTTTACAACCCCTTGAGTTCAGGATACAGAAAAAGATATTTCCACTTCATTTCAAAAGTTATTTGGTCATGTGTGATTACATACATATTTGGCCTAGCATGATTGCAATTTGTATATTCTGTTTGTGCATGTGGACATTCATGTGTGCTTCCATGTGTG
>NC_051394.1:36144964-36146526 GCF_015228065.2 Penaeus monodon
TCTGATATATTATTCAAATCATATTACTGTAGCTGTAAAAGTATTCTGAATACATGTAATTAGAATGTAGATAGCAAGTGTATATGTATGGGTATATTTTTTTACCTGATAAGATTCTTTTCCCCTCTTTTTTTTTTACCTTATATCTTTTAAAATTTGATATTGACAAGAACTGGATATTTGACGCATCATCCACACTGCCTATGGGATCAGGAATGGTTAATTCTCTTAGATGCATACTTGACCCACCTGTTTTCTATTTTCCTTTTATTGTTTGTAAATGTAGAGTCTCCTGAAGGTAGATATAGATATTTACTTGACTTTTCTTTTTTCTTATGCTACAACTTATGATTTAATTTGTACATTGTATGCTACTAGCTTTATTTTATATCATCTTGTATGTGAAGAACAAAGTTCTGTTCTGCCTCACGGTGTATGTCATATTTGTATCATATATAGAGAGAAGGGACAGACTAAAATCTTAATAAAGGAATAATGAATTAAAGTTTTCTTTTATTGACCTTGGTTTTTTGTTGTTGAAATATTATTATCATTATTATCATTTTTACCATTATTATTAGGAATAAATCAATGAATTTATCAAAGAGCCACATTATTTCTGATATTAAAATAAAAAACAAAAACAAAAATTCAATAAAAAATCTTGTAGCCACATATGAATACCAGCACATAATTTTTAAACATTGTTACGCCGACCGCCTCATCTCTCTGCCACCAACACAAGGCAGGCTAGGCAGACGGCGTGCAATCCACAGGGTCGTGAACACTGAACAGCTCCAAGAGGCACCGAGCACCACAGCGTCCCAGAACACCACGAGGGGGAAACGCCAAGTGGCGAGGCAGAGTACGAAATAAACACAAAATGACAGTCTTTCCTTTATTTACACAAGTTATTTACCCGTACACTTTTCTATAGGCACAATACAGGGGGGAAACCAGCATGTCACACTGCACGATACAGCTTATAACAGGGCAACACAAAGTATATCAGGTCACAAGGGCACACACGAGGTCTTAATAGCAGCAAGCACCCAACTGCGTCTCCCTTGGCTTGTTCCTCCCTCCTCCGCTCACAGCCAGTTGCGTCATGTTTGCCCAGGTCATCCTTTTCATGTTAACACATGTTTCGCACAGAGACAAGGACCCACTGATGATAGATAGATAGATAGATAGATAGATAGATAGATATAATATTTTATAATATATAATATATAATATATATATATATGTAATAAATAAATAAATAAATATATATTATTCTTTTTATTAAAATATATATAATATAATATATATACTATATATATTTGATGTATATATATATATATCTATATATATATTGATATTTATATTATTATATAATATACTATAATAGTTTATATATATAAAATGTTAAATATATATATATATATATATTCTTATTTATAAAAATATATATATATTATATTATATATATAATTATTTATATATATATACTATATTATAATTAATTAATATATATATATACTATATATATATATATATATCAGTATATTATCTATATA
>NC_051394.1:36146626-36154126 GCF_015228065.2 Penaeus monodon
AAAAAAAAAAAAAAAAAAAAAAAGTAAAAAAAAAAAAAATTTTAAAAAAAAAAAAAAAAAAAAAAAAAAAAAAAAAAAAAAAAAAAAAAAAAAAAAAAAAAAAAAATTTTTTTTTTTTTTTTTTTTTTTTTTTTTTTTTTTTTTTTTTTTTTTTTTTTTATATATATATATATGAATATAATATATATAATATAATATATATATATATATATAATATAATATATATATATTATATATTATATGATAATATATGAATATATATATTATATATAAATATATAATAGATATATATATTTATAAATATATATATATATATATATAATATATATATAGATATATATATATAGACTAATATAATATAGATAATAGTATATAGATATATATATATATATATAATATATATATATAATATAGTATAAATATATATATATAATATATATTTATGTATGTATATATGTGTATATATATAGATATATATGTACTATATAGATATATATAATATATATATATATATATATATATATATATAATATATATATAGATAGAATATATATAGATATAGATATATATAGATATATATATATATATGTAGATATATATATATAGATATATAATAATATATATATATATATATATATAATATATATATGGTGTGTGTGTGTGTGTGGTGTGTGTGTGTGTGTGTGTGTGTGTGTGTGTGTGTGTGTATGTGTGTGTGTGGTGTGTGTGCATGTGTGTATAATATATATATATATATATATATAATAATATATATATATATTATATATATATATATATTATAATCTATATATATAGATATATATATATATATATATTATATATATATATGTGTGTGTGTGTGGGTGTGTGTGTTGTGTGTGTTGTGTGTGTGTGCCGTGTGTATAATATATATATAGTATATATATATATATATATATATATTATATATATATATATATATACTCTATATATATATATATATATATAATATATATATTATATAGATAGATAGATAGATAATGATAATAGATAGATATAGATATATATGAGATTATCTATGATATATGTATATATACATATATAGATTAGAAGAGAGATAGATATAGATTATAGATATATATGAGTATATATATAGAGATATATATTTTTTTTTTTTTTTTTTTTTTTTTTTTTTTTTTTTTTTTTTTTTTTTTGTTTTTTTTTTTTTTTTTTATGTTCTATGTGTATATATATAAATATATCTACATGTTACCATATCTATTATACTATATAATATATATATTATATAATATATATATATATTATATAATAATATATATCTGTATCTATATATCATATATATATATATATATATATATCTATATATCATATATATATATATATCGAGAGCGAGAGAGAGAGCAGAGAAGCGACGAGAGAGAGAGATTATATATGTATATGTATTTATGTACATAGATCTCTAGAAATATCCTCTCTCTCTCTCTCTCTCCCTCTCTCTCTCTCTCTCTGTCTCTCGTCTTCTCTCTATATTATATATATATATATATATATATATATATATATATTATATATATATATATATATATATATATATATATATTATATATAATATTATAATTATTATAATATAAGTTATAGACGGCGTGCTATCCACAGGGTTCGTGAGCACTGAACAGCTCCAAGAGGCACCCAGCACCCAGCCGTCCCCAGAACACCACGAGGGGAAACGCCAAGTGGCGAGGCAGGCACGAAATAAACACAAAATTACAGTACTTTTTCCGTTTATTGACACATGTTATTTACCCTACAACACTTTTCTATAGGCCAATACAGGGGGAAACCAGCATGGTCACACTGCCCGATACACCTGAATAACAGGGCCAACACAAAGTTTGATCATGTCACAAGGTGCACACACGAGGTCTTCACAGGGCAGCACCTAATGTGTCTCTCCGGCTTGTTCCTCCGCTCCTCCGCGCTCACAGCCATTGTGTCATGTTTGCCCAGGTCCCTTTCATGTTAACACATGCCCAGGTCCATCTTTCATGTTAAACACAAAAGGTTTTTGCACAGAGACTAAGACCCACTGACGTAGCACTATCCCCCCCTATCAAGCAGACGACCCGTCTGCTCTGACATAACCTAACCTGGAAATAAACTACAGAAAATTTAAATAAATTAGTCCTCAGGGAACAACAAAATTCTTTCAAAACAAAAGTAACCGTAATTGAAAATCAATTCTCAGAAACGACAAAATCTTTCATCCAGTCGCAGCCTCTTCGCTTTGTTCTCGCCTGGGGTCGCTCTGGAGTAGGTGTGGGCGGCGGTAGATTGGCAGTGGCACTAAAAAAGAGAGGTATCGGCCTGTCCCCAAGACCTGCCCCTGGTCACCATTGACGTCTGTTGCATGCCCTCACCGTCAAACTGCTCGTCCCTCATCTCGGTCAATCGTCTGCCACGTCCCTCATCAACCGCTATGGGGCTAACGTCATCTTCTTTTTCACTATGGCCCCAGGAGTAGCTTCCTGGACCATGGTAACGCCACAGCAGGTGCGCCCAGTCCCTCGAGGAGTCAGGCAAACGGCCCCACACCAACCAGCTCCTTGCTCCCCCGACGACTCTTCTGGATGCTCCACTACCTCACAAGGTGCCCAGCTTGCACCAGCTGGCACCTTCTGTGCCTTATCGATGGAGACAATTAGCTTCCAACATCTGTAACTACACCCATCCCCTTGTTCAACAAGGCTCCGCCAACCGCTACGCCATCATCCAGCTGCAGGTTTTGAATGGGCTCCAACGAGGCCCTCTACTCCACGCATCACTCTTGACAGTCGACACTGAATCTAGACTCTGTCCTAGGGGCAAGGTGCAGTCGTTTCAGTCCGTAACTACCTCTGCACCGCCACCTCTGGAATCAAGGGCAACATCTTCCCGTCCACCCTCACCACTTCCGTCCAAGGTCGACACACGACGTACTCTGCGTCAGGTAGTCAAGCTCCAGGAAGCAGTGGCTTCGTCCAGCTCGGCCACATACACCTGCAGGCCCGCTTGCAACACGTGCTGCCCACTGCCAATACGGCCTCCACTGGCCCCTTGAGCTGCCACACAATGCCCCGTGACACCACACAGTCTCTTTGGTGCGTCTGGAAGTCGCATAGTGGCCCAACATATCTGGCCGCACCTAGGGTCCTTCTCAGCCCCAGTGTCCACTGTCAGGCGGCATGGGCTTCCCATCTACTGACCCTCCCCTGCATCCTGCTGGTTCGACGGCAGCTTACACAAGTCGGGCCCGGGAACCGAGGACGGCTGGGTTTTCGGCCCCCTTCTCCAGTCCCTGTCCGATTTTTCCGCCTGTACCACTTCCTAAGCCTTAGACATCACTCGGATGGTTACCATACCTGCCACAGTCCTTGCAGCAACTGCTGGAAAGGCATCAGGAATCCGTCCGGTTGAGAGGACTTGTTCTCCCCCCCTCCCTCCCAACACCGACTACGTCTGTGCCCTACTTCTCCGCAGCCCCACACAAGCCTTGGAAAGTGCTCAGGGTGCTCACCTTCCTCAATGCTACCTTCTCCACTTTAGCCTTCTGGTCCCGGAATTCATGGCGGGCTGAGCAGCTGGCCACTCGGCCACTGGTTTGCCTTCAGGAAGGCCCCTCGAACTCCAAGGCCCTCGCCAGCGCCACCTGCAGGTCTCAGGGTTTGCCTGCTTGACGTAGATTTGCAGCTTCTGGTCCTGCAAAGCGTCACAAAGAAATCGTCTGGCCAGGACCCCGATCATCTCTTCCCGCAGCCGAGGGTACGACCTCCTGACCAGCGCTCCACACCTGCGCCAGCTGGGACAGGTGGTCTCGCCACGCTCACTGAGTCCGCTTCTTCAAGCGGGCCCATATAACCTCGGCCTGTTGGTGGTGCCCGAAACGGCGTTTCAAAGCCTCCGCCACGCTGGTGTAGAGAGGCATGTTGGGATGGCGGCGATGCCCCACACTTCCAACCGCGGGGCCCCTTAGCGCTGTTACCAGCTGCAGGGCCTTCTCTTCCTGGCTCCAGCCCTGGGTAGATGCCAGCCATTTCAAATTGGGCGACATATTGCCCTCCCAGGCCCCCTTCCCGGTCATACTCAGCTGGCTTACGCTTCACAGAATGGCTGGAGGCCGAGGGCTGCAATGGTGTTAAACGCGTGCCGTGAAACTAACACGCCCGGGGGGGAGGAAGGGGGTGAGGGAGGGCAACGAGTCCGGGTTTGACCGGGTCCGAGTTTGCCGCCACCTATACCCAGGGAGCGGTTCCGATGGGTCCCCGGCCTTCTCAGCGACCACTGGCTCCGACGCCGAATGCTGGGGGCCGGGGGTTTCCCTGCCACGGACCCCAGGCAGACCCCAGTTAAAATCTGACACTCTGGCATCTGTTGCCAGAACCAGTCGTACTGCCTTTTCTGCTTGCACTTAATACCTCGTGACGCCGCCTTTCCGCCTTCACTTCCTCCCTCAGGCCCTGAACCTCGCCCTTCAAGTCTGCACCTCCTCATCATTTCACTCTTCAACGCTGTTGCAGGCCTTGGTCGTGTACTCCTGAGTTTCCATCTTCACGATGCAGATTGCTCTGTAGCACCTCAAACAAGTTGGCAGAACTGTTTCTCGCCTTCCTTGCCTGCATCTCGACGAGATGGTGTGCCTGCTCGTGTGCCCTCCTGTGCCTGCTCTTCTGCCCTTTGTGACATTTCCTCCCTCATACCTGCCAATCATGGCAGTTGATCAGGTCCATCTGGCTCGGCTTCACCTCACGCATGTCCTACCTCAGTCATCGCAGCCTCCTCTCCCCTCATGGCTGCCGCCATCTTTGGACGACACTGATAAATCGGAGCGCGTCCTCACTGATCAAATATCACAGATCCCCACTCCCTGACACCATTTGTTACGACTCCGACCGCCTTGTCTCTCAGCCCACCAACAACAAATGCGGCTGGCAGAGGACGGCGTGCTTCCACAGGTTCGTGAACACTGAACAGTCCAAGAAGGCACCGAGCACCACAGCGTCCCAGAACACCACGAGGGGAAATGCCCGGAGGCGAGGCAGATGCACGAAAATAAACACAAAATGACAGGTCTTTCCCTTTATTGACACAAGTTAGTTACCCGTACACTTTTCTATAGGCACATACAGGGGGGGAAACCGGCACATGTCACCACTGCAACGATACACCTTATAACAGGGCAACACAAAGTTTATCAGGTCACAATAGGTCACATACGAGGTCTTCACAGGAGCAGCACCCAACGTTTCTCTCCGGCTTGTTCCTCCGCTCCTCCGCCTCACAGCCAGTTGTGTCATGTTTGCCCAGGTCCCTTCATGTTAACACATGCCCAGGTCATCCTTTTCATGTTAACGCAGGTTTCGCACGGAGACAAAGACCCACTGGCGTAGCAATATGTGTGTGTATATATATATATATATATATATATATATATTATATTATAATATATATATATATATATATATATATATAGATATATATATATAAACATACTATATATATAGATATATAATATATATAATATATATATATATATGATATATATAGTTATATATATATATATATATTATATACATTATACATATATCTGTATTTATATCTATAATCTTTATATATATAGATAATAGATAGATATAGATATAGATATAGATCCATATGTTGTACATATACATATGATAAAATAAAATATAATATAATCTTAAAAATATATATGTATATATATATATATTATATATATATATATATATATATTATATATATATATATATGTGCAATATGTGTTTATGTATATATATACACATCTATTCATTAGTGTGTACATATATATATGTACACACATATTGCAAAGAGACAACCTGATGGGCAGGGTCCTCTACAGGGAAATGAGCTAAGTGCCCATAGACATTTATTGGCTAATCCCGGATTATGTAAGTAACAGGTCCCATGCCAGCCTCACGCTGTAACAGTCGGCTGGACACGTGGTCCTGCCAACTGTACCCCATGATCCGGCAAAGGGATATGTTACAAAAGGCATTAAAACGAGACTCCAAGACAGTGGAAACTGGTGTCCAGGGTTCACTTCCATAGAGGCTAAACTGGCAGTATCAAGGCCTTGAGACACGTAGCTTGGTACCTTCTGCATAGGTACCGGCATCTACCAAATGCTCCTTGTTTGATCAAGTTCATGGCTCCTGTTGCCAGACCAATCCGTCTATTGGACTTCTGGGTCCTGACCCCAGCTAGAGATATGGACTACACTACACGGTATGTAAAACTTCTGTGAATTCAACATCCTCGCCGCAAGTATGGATTGCGCTAACGTGTTCCCTAACAGGCCCCCAAGTCCCCTGAATCTTGGTCCTGGTCCAGGAGACTTCTAAAGTCTTCGCCTCATCCGCTAAATGCATCAAGAGTCACCACCAGTGACTCCAGGGTTGCTCCACACCGACTTTGGCTAGTAGCTCTGCCCATTATCCAGTCCATACAGGTGGTGAAAAGTGTTGGTGCAAGAACACAGCCTTGCCTCATTGAGGGGTGCCTTCCCTAAATTAACAGGGAAGAAGTTTGACAGACCCCCACCACATTTTACAGCACTTTCAGTACCAGTATAAAGGCTTGCTTTTAGGCCAATAATCTGTGTCGGAATTCTCCTGAGTCTCAGGATCTCCCATAGCGATTCCCGATGCAGCGAGTCAAACGCATTCTTGAGGTCGATGTAGGCTGCAAGCAACCCATGACCAAACTCACGGCAGCATTTCACAATTACTCGAATCGACGCGATTATTTGTCCTATTGTGGACTTGCCAGGAGTAAATCCAGACTGATCCGGTCTCTGATGCCTCAGTGTTTGGGTGCAGATCCATTTCAGAAGAATGTGGGCAAAAACTTTGCCTGGTATGCTGAGCAGTGTAATGCCATGGTAGTTGTTACAATCCCAGTGATCCCTTTCCCCCTTCCAGAGAGGGATGAACCACTCCCCCAGCAGTCAGGGGGAATGGTACCGAGACTGCCAGATGGCAGTCAGGACGATATGCAGGCCCGGATCCATAGGTTCACCCCCAGCCTTTTGAAGTTCAGGCAGGGATATCACCATATGCCGCAGCTTTCCCACTCCTTCAGATTAGAGATCGCCATCCACCTCCGGTTAGGGCTGAGGAGGTTCCTCGTTGATGGGTGGGTCCAGCACAGGTATTGTGACATGGCTTGCATAAACTACGGGCAGTTGGAGGGTCCTACCCAGTACAACTGCTCAAAATACGCAGCCCAACATCACGCTATCCCAACATGACGGAGATTATCCATCCATCTGCCTGACCTGGACTGTGCAGTCCACTGCGAGGAGGGCTTAGAGTTCAGCTTTCTTCAGGGCTTGTTAGGCAGGGCGACAGGTCCGTTTTGCCAGAATGGGCCTTCAACCTCCTCAACAAGATTCTGATGAAACTGTTCTTGTCCCATCTCGTAAGTGCC
>NC_051394.1:36164126-36166626 GCF_015228065.2 Penaeus monodon
TCACTACTACTATATTTGTTATTATTATTATTGCTATTATTATTACTATCACTCTCATTGATATCATTAATATTATCATTATCGTTAATATTATTATCATCATTATTAGTATTATCAATTTTAATCAATCTATTTAATAATTTCTTTGAGATTTGATTTTATATTTTTAGGTAATTTCTACTACGTTGTCTTAGTGTTTAGAAGAGTCTGGCCTTCATCAGCTTGACATGTGTGTTTAGCATTTATTATTATCATCTTTGTTAGCTTTATTTTATCATCTCTATAACACCTGATCTTTTTTTATTTTTCTTATCATTATCATTATTCGCATTCTTGGTCTTCTTGTTGTTATTGGGTTTGTTGTCTTTGTTGTTATTATTAATATTATTATTATTATCATTATCATTATCATTATTATCATTATTATTATTATTATTATTATTATTATTATTATTATTATTATTATTTATTATTATTATTATTATTATTATATTATTTATTATTATTATTATTATTATATTATTATTTATATATATTAATAATAATAATAATATATTATTATTATATTATTATATATTATTATTATATTTATTATCATTATTATTATTATTATTATTATTATTATTATTATTATTATTATAATGATCATTAATATTGTTATTATCATCATTATCATTATTACCATCATCATGGTTATCATTACTACTGACATAATTGATAATCATCTTTCATGATAATTATTATTATTACTAACACTGTTGCCTTTGCTGTTATTATCGTTGTAGTGATATTACTGTCAACTACTACGATTTATTTTCTCATTATTGTTAGCATTATTCTTATCATGATTATCTCTGTCACCGTTGCTATTAATTCAATAATTACTATCATTACTAATAGTAATATGCCCATTATCAGTGTTGTTCCTACTGTTACGTCGTTCGTTATTACGTTTCATTACACATATATGACCAGTTTACGTCGACGCGAAAAACGCATTTCATTAGCTCCCATCGCCACCGTAGAGACACCAAAGCCTCCTTTTCCTGAACGCGAAAACAAACAAACAAGAAAATACTTTCCATTATGTCATCCGTGACGTCACAAGCGCGCGAAAATACGAAACCTCCGCCCAGTTCACTTCGGATTTCCACGAGCAAAGAAGAGCAAAAAAATTAAGCCTATTATGTTGTTCGTGTTTTATCCGTCTTTGTTGCATAGATGTGGAACTTGGTGCTCTTTCGGATTCAGTATCGCCGACTGTTGCTGCGAGCGGCGTGAGAGAGAAAAAGAATAATCGGATATTTAGGTCACAAGTCGCCACTCCACCCACGATAGGGACGAGAGCCAGTGTTGCCGGGTGGGACGTTGTCTTTTATTTTTCCCGTTAATCAAAACATGTCGCTGTCATAATTATCTGGTTGACTGACTTTCGATGAAGAAGTGTTTGCTCTACAAAGAGCATCAATTTTGAAGTACTTTTCCGTACTGAAGCTCCGGAATTTATCGATCAAAGATTTCACCAACTGGACATTACCCAAATCAAGCTGAGGTGCTTTTAAAAACTGACCGTTCGTGTTACAAGCTTGTACCACCATCTCCTATCACACTATCGCCCTCTCCTCCTCCCGCGGAGGTCGTCTTCCCTCTCCGCCTGACCCTCGCCTCCTGCCACAGCCCCCGCCCCCGCCACGGCGCCCAAGCTCGCCCTCCGACCCACAGCTCCTGGCCGCAGCGCACCACCTGATCCCCAGAGTACTTGAGTTCCTCCTACTCCCAGCACTGTTCGTGTACCGGGCGTGCGGCGGGTGGTTCCTTGCCGAGTGACTGTCAGTTTAGGACCAGTTGAGCACTCATCCATATCTAGTCAGGACCCGCCGTCTCACACCCTTAGCCTCGAGTGGACTTCGACTTGCTGGTGACCGTGAATGAGACCTGAGTTAGGCGTTCGCTTGTGCAAGGGAATCTGTGCTGCGAGTGTGTACCTATTTTCCTCGACTGAGAAGAAAGGTCGACATACTTCGAGGCTCCTTTGCATATTTGCGAAAGAATCACCCATGCGTTAGACCGCCGATCCCACGACCTCATCTCAGGAAAAGGCCATTTCTCGCTGGACACAAGACCAAGGAGAACGACAGACCAGTTGGTGAATGGAAACGCAGCTGAACAGAAGTGGTGAAAACGCTATCTCCCTGACACGCGCGCGCCTCCGAAGTCCTCGTGAACTGATGATCTCAAGAAAGCGTTCCAAGTGCCGAATTCAGCCATTAACACAACAGCTTCCGTAAGAAGATTAACTGTGACCGAGTGTTCAAGAAGTCACGCTTCAGCCACATCCTAGCCACACCCACAGCATCCTCCTGCTGCACAGCTTTCTACCTACGACCACCAGGTAAGTTCCTTGACTCAGAGGCGAGAGAAAAGCTATTTGTGGGCCGGGATTAAAGACTAGTATCTGCGGCTTGTGCTTACGATCGTCATCTTGAAAGACATGGCGTGC
>NC_051394.1:36189126-36201626 GCF_015228065.2 Penaeus monodon
TGAAATAAGAGGAGGAAGGAAGGAAGAGGAAAAGAAGAAAGAGGAAAATGAGAAAGAGTAAAAGGAGCGGAAGAAGAAGAAGGAGAATAATGAGCAAGAGGAGAACGAATAGGAGAAGGGAGAAGAGGGTGAAGAGGAGGAGGAAGAGGAAAACAGTAATGAATACGAAGAGGAACAGAACAAACAAAAGAAGAAATTAGAAGATAGATGAGTATGAGGAAGAGTCAGAGGAGAATGAGAAACAAATGCAAACGGAAAATAAACAGAAGGAAGAAGATGGAGGAAAACGAGTAGAAATAACAGGAGACGGAGGAGTGGGAAGAGGAAGAGAAGGGAGAGAGAGGCGAACGGTAACTCCCCCACATCCGGGAGTCAGCGAGCGTGACCCGCGCTGACCCTTCCGTGTTCAAGGGAACACCCGAGCCTCCTGCTCTCGAGCGTCCAGTAGGAAAAAAGTTGGGGGGAGATAGAAAGAAGGAGGGAGGGGGAGGAGAGACGGAGAAAGAGAGAGAGGGAGGGAGGAGGAGAGAGGGAGAGAGGGAGAGAGGGAGGGAGGGAGAGAGAGAGCGAGAGCAATCAACAACAGAAGCCGGTCTAAGCACCATGTCATCATCGCTATGCATTCATAACATCCTCGTACTTTTAGTCACCGTTGAAGAAATATTATTCCCCGACATGATAATCCTCTCCTCTCCCCCCCACCCCCCCATCCCGCCCTTAGCCCCTTATCCTCCTCCCTGCCCCCCCCCTTCCCCAGCGACCCTGAAAGAAGCTAACGGATTATGTGACTGGTTTTCAGACTATCTTGTTTTGAGACACTTCCACCCTCACGGGGGGAGAACTGTTTACCTGCTTCTCTGTCACCCCGTATTGGTATCTGTGCACATATATATGTATGCATATATGTGTATATGTATATGGGTATGTATATATACATATATATGTGTGGTGTGTGTGTGGGGTGTGGTGTGTGTGTGTGGGAGGTGTGTGCATATATATATTAATATATATATATATATATATATATATATATATATATATAAATATATATAAATATATTATATATAATATATTATATAATATATATATACATAATACACACACACACACACACATACACACACCCCACACACAACACACACACACACACACACACACCACAACCCCACATATTATATAATATGATATATTAAATAGATATATATATTATATTAATATATGTGTGTGGGGTGTGTGTATGTATGTATATATATAATACATACATGCATAATACACCACGCACAACAACCACACACACAAACACACACACACACACGCACAACACACAAACACACACACACAACACACACACACACACCACACACACACACACAACACACATATATATATATATATATATATATATAATATATATATATATAATAATATATATTATATATATGTATGTATGTATGTATATGTACTAGTATGATAATATGTATGTGTATATATGGTAAATATATAATATATATTATATATATATATATAATATATATATATACATATATATATATATATATAATATATATATAATAAAATACTAATAATATATAATATATTGTATGTAGATGTAGTAGGCATGTATGAAATGTATATGTATGGTTATAGTGAAAAATATATAAAAATATATAAAAAATATATAAAATATAATATATATATATATAAACATATATAATATATATATAAACATATATTATTATATTATATATAATATTATATATATTGAACACACACACACACAAAACATTTATATATATATATATATTTTATATATATATATATATATATATATATATATATATATATATATATGCACACACACACAAACACACACACACACATGTACATGCAAACATTCATCAGTCTGCCTATCTAGATTTGCCAGTCCGAAGTCCCATTCTGCATAGCCACCTCACATCGAGCCGCTATAGATCGAGCAGGAGTAGACATCGCCCATGGGTCGCATTACGTTCTCATTTCATTCCTATCTCCGCACACCGGCGAGGAACGTGTGGCTCTTCTAAGTGTCGGTCCTTCATTACATCGTGTCTCTTTCCCCGCGGTAGGTAGAAGGTATAATCTCCCTTAATACACGGAAGAAAGCGTTATTGTATTAGAGTCAGAACATCATGCGAAGAGGGTCCTCCTTTGCCTGTCTGTCCATAAGGAAAACTATAGCGAGAAGGGATGGGGGTTGGTGGCGAGGCGTGGAGAGGTCACCAGCAGAACGGTGAAGGCGCAGTAATTGGTTATCGAAGACGGTTCTCGCTATTTCAGTCTTGCGTCACCTCTTGAGCTGCATTTTTTCCTTGTTTTTTTTTTCTTTCTTTTTTTTTGCATTACGCAGCAGAGCACTCTCTGGGTTTGTCTTCATGATCTTCCGTATACCTCCCTGACTTGTATCTAATCCAACGTAAGCTGTTTTGCTGCGAGGTGTTAGCAGCGTGATCTCGTACAGCGCATTTTTACTTTTTCTCACTGAGATTGCATAACTACTTACTCTTCTTCTTTTCTCTCTCCCTGTGTTCTCTTTCGTCCGTTCTCCTATTCTCTCTTTTCCGACCCGATCAAAAGTTGCCTCACTGACCTGAGAGCAACTTCATGCCATCTATTGGCAGACGACCGAACTTCAGCACAACGGTCAGAGGCGTCCCCATGACATGTAAAATGCGTAATGTGTGTCGCCAAGTGTCAGTTCTTGTGGTGTAGGGCCCTGGGGGGGAGGCAGGGGGAGGGGAGGAAAACTCATATACACTGGGTTCCGAGGGGAGTGAAGTATGCTGTTGTTTTATTTTTGTTCCCGTTATTATTGTCCATTGTTATAATAATGACTACGACAATAATAAGATAATGATGATAATGATACTGACAAAAAACAGTGCTGATCATTATCATTATCACTGTCATTAATATGGTTGGTTATTGTTATCATGATGATCATTATTATTATTATAATCATTTTTATCATTGTCATTATTATTACTATTATTATCATTATCATTATAAAAAAAATCGTTACATTACTATTATTATCATTATTATTATCTTCATTATGATAATCATCACAATCTGCGTCATAATTATGTCTCAGTTCACAACAGTTATTATAAGTACCATTGAGCCTCCCATATATGATCAAGAAGCTGATTGATTCCTATACAGTGTTCGTGACGCTAGCCATTTACACAGTGCTTGCAGTTTAGTACCAGACCTGTTCCTCTGTGTTATAATATTAAGAACAGAAAAAAAACTAAAAGATTTTAAAGATTTGTCACTTTCGGAAGGATGTTTAAAAATCTAAGCGTGCCAGAGACAGTACCGAATTTAATGGCATCTGTTCATTATCTTTTTGTTTACTGGCCGAGAACTAAAAGGAACAAATGAAAACAAATATAAAGTGCAACAGGCAGTAACTTATGTCAATCGTAAACTCAATATGTGATGTTATATAACTGGCAAAACTCTGTATGCAGACCAATTGCGGAAGGAGACAGAATGGTAATGCCAATCAGTCAACTCTATCAGCTAGAATTTGTCATAATGCTTGTAATATATTTTTGCGTTTTTTTTCTAGGGATTAACGAAACTGATAATTTCGTTAATTTAACATTTATGATTTAAACTCACTTTGTATTTCTAGCTTAGTAGCGTATGGCACAAACAGTATTTTGTGATACTAAATAGGTCAGTTAATAATCCGAACTTCTGTTGATTTAACCTACGGCAATACATCCTGACATAGCGAGAAACTTAAAAAAAAACAGTTAACGTAGTGACTTCTGTGAAAAAATCCAATCGTATAGATATACAGTTACTAACATAGAGACATATTAGCAGAGTAGGCCGTGCCTGAAGAAAGTACGATAATTTAAGACCTGGTGAAATATCTGATGAAAAACGAATATTCATATTACATAATTAAACCCACCTGTATCACCAATAACATTCGATAAAGCTGAACTTTCTATTATTTTCAGAATCCAAGGAAAACGTTCAAGTATTCGCGCCATTTTCAACGTTTTAAAATGCATCCAAATGGGAATAAGATAAATGAAGATGTGGTTCAAAGACAGCTGACTGCCTGCCCTTGCTATGTGCCTGTCCGGACGGGAAAGACCGAACGAGTGTTTTTATATAGGCGGTTTTTACGTTAATACTGGAACTAATTAAACTGATTAAAGTCTTCACATAGCTGGAGAGACTCCTGGGGGAGAAGTCCGAAAGTTTGAACGGTTTTCATCGATAGCGTCTTTAACTCACACGAAAGGGGAGAGGAGGGAATAGTTTCAAATGCCGATTGTTCAGTGGCTTCGTTTAACTGGAAAATGTAGAAAAATAACATATTAAAATGGTCGAGTTGAGAAAACATCTTGTGTTCCAGCTCTCCTGCGAAAACACAAAACCTTTATTTTTTCAACAAGGGTTAACAAAACAAAACAAAACCATTTGTTTCTATCAAACACCATATATTTTATATCAATGGCAGTTCCAGTGATGTATTGTATCATAATGTGATCACTCCACTCGTGTGGCTGTTTCTCCTATACACATAGCTTGTTTATAATTTTTTTTTATAGGAATACATTGATATAATATATATCATACATATGGGAACCATAGTTTTCTGCCTTGTATGCTCTTGCTTTGTTTCATTTGTTTGTACTTGTCTTGAAGTTTAAAAAAAAAAAAAAAAAAAAAAAAAAGAGACAGTAATATGATTATACAGAAGAAAATGTATATCCTAAGCATATCTTCAAAAGAGCCAACCACCTCCTTGGCCATGGAAGAGGGCGTGGCTTCTGGGCAGATATGACATAAAGTGATTTTCAAACAGAATTTTCAGCAGAGGAATCTCAGATGTAGTCTTGGAAAACCAAGTCGTCCGGGTCAGCCTGGCAGAGAGACCCGCGTCCACCGGAGGTCAATGACCTGAGTCAGGGCTCGGCCGTCCGTCCTGTTCCCGGAAACAGGTCGTTGCCTTTCCCGAATTTTCTTGTGTGCGAACTCGCAATGCCAGATTATCGTTATTGTCAGTTTTCTTTAATTATTATCATTATTATAATTGTCATTATTATTATTTTTGTCATTATCATTATTATAACAATTATTATTATCATTGTTATCTTTTATCTTTATTATTATCACCATCATCATTATTATTATATTTTATTACATTTCTATTACTATTTATCTTAACTATCATTATAATTATTCTTTAATCTAGCTTCTATGAGGTTAACCTCTGAGTGCGATATATGCAACTGACCTGTACAGGACCTGAAAGAAAATCGGGGAAGGAGAAGTGGTTTATGAATTTGCGTGAAAAGTAATTTTGTGTGTGGATATATATACGTTCATACATATATACGAACGCTCGCGCAAACATATGTTAGGACGTACTGCAACTGAGTTACTACTGAATGATCGTGGATCATAATCCGAGAAGTATATCACTCAGGCAATAATCATGCACTGCGTCTGCATCACTCATTCTGGGGCGCCCGTATATAGGTTAAAGATTTTCCGTGTCGGGATGAGATCCCGGCCATTGACCCCGCCGTCCCCGACAGCACCAACAGGGGAAAATTAGTCATTAAAACCTGTCCGTGCGGTGGCATGGGGCATGAGGTGGCACCTGACGAGGAGGGCATTCCAAAGGGCATCGTGCAGGCCAAGGTGCCAGGGCAGCGGCGCCAGCCAACAAGACGGAGTACACAAGCTAACTCTGGGGGTGAATGAACGTCCTTCGGAGGTGTAGACTCGGCGGCCACACCACGTGCTCGCGCCTCTCTCACGCGACCCTTTGCTTGGCCTTCTGCGTTTCCGTTGCATTTGCAGGGGTCTCTTGTAGATTAGTGGGAGGGTATGAGAGCCCTGTGCTGATCGCGGGAAGAAATTTGATCATCATAAATGCATTCTCTACACCGTAAGGAAGAATCCGCCAAAATCAGGTGTAGATTTCAGTAGGTCGCCCGGCAGCAATGGGGGTTTTGTTATTTGTTTGATAGTCTACGCTACAGAAAATTACGAGACTTTTGAATGCGGCTCTCAATGCTACACCCTCTGACGATAGAATCACCGGATCACAACAAAGGCAGGAACTGACGAAGGAAATGATAAATAAACAGAACAAAAAGAAAACGAAGAGACTTCTTGCGTTGCGACATGTGGCAGCCAACGTAACTAGGCCACTACGAACGAGTACTGGGTGGTCCAAAAGTTTCATGGTCTGCCCTGCTGGCCCGCGATCCAAGCTGCGGTGGCCATTGTGCTTTGTATAGGCGGCTTTTGGGGAGGGGGTAGGCCCTTTCTGATGGCTCCTTGATAGATTGGCACTGGCCATTATGTGCGGGTCACTGGGAGCCGGCTGGAAACCAGTGGCCTAGTGCTGCCCGTTTATTTAATAAGAACAAATTAATTAAAACTTGTATCTTGGTAAATTCGCTGTTGTATATTATTTGTACTACGATCCCATTGAAACTAGCAAGATATAAAGCACATTCTATATCCACAATGATACATATTGCAGACCACACACACAAAAAAACATACAGCTGCTCAGGGCCATCAATCCCAGTCGCGAATTTTCAAATGAGATACTCGCGTTGAAAGAGAGGCAGAGAGAGAGAAAGATATCAGGAAGGGAGAGAGGAGGAGGGAGAGAGAGAGAGAGAGAGGAAGAAACTAGGGGCAAATGAAATATGAGAGAGGAGACACAAAGATAAATATGGGTAAACAAAGATGTGACAGTGAAGTGGGAGGGAGAATGAGAGAGGCTGGGGGAAAATGAAAGAGTATACAGAAAGACAATGATGGGTAGGCAGAGATGTGAGTGTAGAGAAAGAGGAAGAGAGAAAATGAAAGAAAGAAAGAGAGCGACGCCCATCACGTAAGCAAAACCTGCGGGGTCACTCGAGAGTCAGAGGAGGAGACTTGGGTGCGAGCGAAGTAGTGATCCACGGGAGATGGGGAGGGGAGCGAGAGGGAAGGATGAGGAGGGGCAGAAGATTGAGGGGGGGGGGAGAAAAGGAGTAGGAGAAGAAAGGAGGGAGATAGAGGAGAAGAGTATGATGAGGTAGTAAGTTTGAAAAGAAGTAGGAGAAGAGGGAGGAAAAGAAGAAAGATAGGGAAAGAGAGAGAGAGAAGAGAAGTAGAGGGCGAGAAGAAGAGGAATAAGGGGAGGGGCAGGGCAGAAGAGAGGGGAGGGGGAGGAGAGCGGTGGGGGAGTGAAATGTATCCTGTGTGGGGCCGCTCGCTCTCTCATGACGGGTTGAACGACCTGCCGCTGCAACGGAAAGTGCGAGTGCAAGCGCGAACGTGTTGGGGATCTGTTGCTGGCCTGCGCGATCAGGGCCGGCAGCTGGGCCCTCCTCGTGGACCTGCGCGCGGAGGCTCACAGGATGCCGGCTAGTGCGCTATCTTTGGGCACTGGCATCGTCGAATAACAACTATGTTTGGACATTTACACAGTCGAAAAAGAACTATTTTGGGACATTTACACAGTCGAAAAAGAACTATTTTGGGACATTTACACAGTCGAAAAAGAGCTATTTTTGGACATTTACACGTGAAGTAAGAACTTCTTGGACATTTACACGTGGAATAAGACCCTTTTTTTTGGGATATTAACACGTGAAATAACTATTTTTGAATATTTTACACAATCGATTGAGATTACATTTACACGTGGCATAAGAACTCTTTTTTGACATCTGCGCATATGAACTATTTTTGGACATTTCACACAGTCAAATGAGAACTATCTATGAACATGAACGTCGTAATAAGATCTACAAACCATAAACTACTATGTCCTGTCGGGGAGTAAATCTTATTCTCGGTACAGTGTTCTCAATCACAGTACCTTCAATCTATTATAGGCTGCCTATAATATTTTTAAATGTAGCGATTCCGATGCGATGTTTAACATAATCGCGCTAGAATTGCAGAATTGCTTTCATAACTGGTCTGTATTGCCTTTATCATTATTTTAATTATCTTTATGTATCTTTATTACTTTGACTAATGTTATTAATACTTTTTTTGTTATCATCACCATCACTATTATCATCTTTACTATTACCACTACTGTTATTGATATTGTTGTTGTTGCGATAACAACATAGATAATAATGATAATAGTATAGATAATGATAATAATAATAATGATAATAATATTTGTAATAATAATGATGATGATGATGATAATTATAATAATAGTTGTAATAATAATAATGATGATAATAACGATGATAAAATGATAATAACATAATGATGATAATAAAATAATGATAAAAAACAATAAAAATAATGATGAGGTTAATGAGAATAATGACGTTATTGATAACTAAAAATAATTATGATAATAATAATAACAATAACAACAGTAATAAAAATAATAATGATAAAAATAATATAATCATCATTATTATTCTCATCATCTTTATTATCGTATTATCATTATTAGAGTTGTTATCACTATTATCATTTTCATTTTGTTATGATAACCATTATTATTATCATAAACCATTATCATCATTATTGCTATGGTTATAATGATTAGCATTATCAGTATTACCTTTATTATTTGCATTGTGTTTATCAACATTATTACCACTACAACAACAACAACAACAACAACAACTACTACTACTACTACTACTACTACTACTACAACTACTACTACTACTACTACTACTACTACTACTACTACTACTATTACTAGTATAAATCCGTTACCACCATCATTTTAATCGTCAACATTCTCATTGGTTTCTTCATTATCATTATGATTATCAATATTTCCGCTATTATTATTGACATTCCTTCTTTATAAACTGTGGTTGTTTTTAGACTGTCAATATCATGTTCAAATGCAATAATAGACCGCTGACAGGATATCTAAGAACAAGACGTTAGGCCATTAAGGTTTCCTGAATGACCATCATCATAGTGAAGATATACGAGACAATGATTAGGTTTGTGTAGCGGACTGACAAGTAAGCCTAGTAAATGAGTCTTCGGAAGGATTCACGGGTCTTCAATTAAGCTGTAATGGGTCCTTGGGTGAAACAATGGGTTAAGGTGTTGCAGTGATGCTTTCCGTTGAAATAATGGATGGTGTGAGTACTCAGATCTCTTGGGCAAAAAATGATGTGCTTTAGATATGAAGTAATGAGTAAAGAAGCGAAAACCTCATGAAAAACTATAATGGGTCTACAGAGGAAACAATAGATTTGCAGAGAAATGATAGGTTTAAAAGGGAAATAACGGGAATACAGGAGAAAATGGGTAGCTGCTTTGTAAGAAAACGTAAGTCGAAGGAAGGGAGACTGCGGTATTCTCGATTCTGTTTGATTTTTTTCCTCAATTATTTTCTATAATGTTTTACGGAATATCCTACCATGACAAGATATTTTTATCATTGCTACATCATCATTATTATTGTATCTAGCTATTGCAATTTTACATATGATAAACATAGATTTGATAATTTTGAAGCCGTAACAGGAATGCATATGACAACAGAGACGGCGGCTTATTCAGCTGATAAACTCTACGGTGGTTCTGCGATTACCATAGCATTAAATTAATCGAATTTCAGGCAAACCAACTAACACCCCGCAGTTCCATAGTCCTCTTGCACAAGCAGATATGCTCCTTAGTCAATGGGCTGGAGCGTCCAAATTGAGCTCACTTCCCACAAATATTCAGGATCACCTTAGTCAATCTAAAATTGCACGCAAATTTGCCATTGAGATTGGATGTTTTGATACTGACCCCTCAGACTTTGCTGAGATCACTGAGTGGGAACTAAACAATGCACTGATCAAAGGAAAAGCGTCCGCCCCAGGTGAGGATGGAATTACCTATAGTGTCCTCCGCCTTATAGCTCAGGTACCTGGTAATCCCCTTTTGCACCTATACAGGTTAAGTTTGTCACAAGGTATTCTGCCTGGCTCCTGGACACGCAGTCTAATCATCCCTATACCGAAATCAAACACTGATAAATACCGACCAATTTCATTAACCTCATGTGTATGCAAAGTTCTAGAAAGGATAATTTTGAACAGACTCAGGTACAGGTTACAGGGTAAATTATCTCACAGACTGTACGGATTTCTATCGGGACGTAGCACACAACATTGCTTTGCAGAGTACTTTTCACACTCTAATTCAGGGAAGCACACTGTTTTTCTTGACCTTAAGTCAGCTTTTGACATTGCAAACAGAGAAGTTACCCCTAGAACAATTAGTAAGCTTTGGCATCCGGGGTAAAATATTGAACTGTAGAGAATGTATCTCTCGAACAGATCTGCAAGTGTCCTGTTCAGGGAGTGAGAAGTTCCACTTCACAGTCTTTTGAACTTGGGACGCCACAGGGAGGATTTTCTCAGCCTATGCTGTTCAATGTTCCTCATGCACAAGCTGTGGCAGATATCCCACTTGGGCATGGTGAATCCATTATATGCTATGCTGATTGACATATGCTCAGAGCATCATCACAAGT
The DNA here is from genome assembly GCF_015228065.2 of Penaeus monodon. Taxonomy (NCBI): domain Eukaryota; kingdom Metazoa; phylum Arthropoda; class Malacostraca; order Decapoda; family Penaeidae; genus Penaeus; species Penaeus monodon. Next base: position 36,199,676 of record NC_051394.1, read on the forward strand.
GAGGATGCAAATAATTCTCAGACAGAACACAGCAATAGGCACATGAGTGTGGAATTAGTCATTTCCTTCCGCTGAGAAACAATGGCTCTAAACCATGTATCATAACCCCCTACCCCTTTTCGCATTTTTGAGTGACCAGGAAGCTTGACATATGCCACGTAAAATATCTCGGGGTGAATGTAAATGATGCGACCTGGTCTCTCTCTACAGAAGAGTACTTTGGAGAGATTGAAACCTTTGAACGTTTCTTGTCGGAAGAGAACATGGCAGATCAATGTTAAGCTCGCTAGACTGTTTTACTGGCTTTTATAAGGTCATTGTAGACTACCATGCACTGCACTTGTTGGCAGGGTAAGGATCAGAAATAGGTAGTTCGGAGGTAGTGCAAATGTAAGCTATGAGGATTATCCTCGCGCCCCGAGACCAGCAAGGATAGTAAACATTGAGATCAGAATTAAACTTACATCCATGTTCTGTAGAATAATATTTGATTTTCCAGCGCATATTTGGGTTCACAGCTCTGAGGGAACCCTCGTATCTCTCAGATTTCAAAACAAACTGCAACATAACATTCACGCAAGCTAGACGTGACAAATCACACACAGCGCGCGCCCTCTGAACACAAATCTCCATGAACATTATAAAACTCATGTTCCAATAGTAATACCAAAAGGTCGGCTCCTGCCACCATGGAAAATTCAACATTGATCGTGCACCTTACTGTCTACTCACAAAAAAACAGGGTGCATAACTGTGTGTTTGACAATTGCAGCTAGCAACGGTAACGGAACACACAGAATCTATGGGTGATGAATTGCATATGAGTGTGTTACGGGGCCCGACGGATCCGACAGTCTGGATACAAAGATGTTTGCTTGCGCTGTATACAAAAATGCTTACTACAACTAACATCAAGTTAATATGAGAATCCAAAACTGGGCCAGCACTAACACAACCGGAGCTGGCAAGGTATACCTCCTCGCCACGGAATTCTAATGTCTGTGGCTCTGGAGTAGTTTTCTCTGTGACTCTCAAAGTGCTCTTCGGACGCTAAATTCTTTAAAGCAGTGGCCGATTGAGAACTTGTGAGTTGCATTAAGCGTAACGTAACCTCTGGCAACAAAGCGTAATTTCAACCTGTCAGGTTTGTATGGATACATCTCATGTTGGCCATATACGCAAAGCACGACCCCGTAGACAATTGGCGAAAGAATCCTGCAGCAAGGATATTGTGCACATAGATCTTGGATGCCTCTTGCTGGGTTTGCACCTATATTGGCAATGTTCTCATAAATAAGGAAGAACTAGTAATCTGATTAACACTCAAAGGCCTGAAAGCTGTACCCAAAAGGCACTACGATCAGTATAGGGATGCAAGCCTTCTAGGGTGGCACCGAAGTCAAACCAGAACATTGTGACGTGGTTATTGCCATAATACGTTTAGTTACAGAATGTACGTGGCAACTGCAGTGCAAGAAGTGCGATGAACTAGATGTAGACTGTGTAACGACGAAAACCAAACGAACGCTTGAGCACTATCTCTCGGAATGTCATGTGATACAGCCTTGCAGACCACCTAACATGAGCTATAAAGAACTATGTGAATATTAAATTTCATCTGATACGTTGGAAGATATGCTCGTACTCTACCCTAATTTATATGTGAGAACTCCCGTATGCAATAACAGTGTTATTTCAACACACAGTGGCAAAGCATATGTAAGTAATAATTTTTGTATGGGTATGAGTTTATATTTATATTTTACCTTGTCAACTACAGTAGTTACAGACTACTGTACAATGTCAGACATGTAAACTGTAATCATGATTGCCCACGCCTGATCAAATAGCAGGGTGGTAAATAAACTTACTTTAGCTTAACTTAACATTGTCTTTTCATTATATATATAATATATATATTTATAGATATATCTATTATATAGATATATAT
>NC_051394.1:36206762-36219574 GCF_015228065.2 Penaeus monodon
AAGAACATATGAAGGGTCCTCCTTTGCCTGTCTGTCCATAAGGAAAACTATAGCGAGAAGGGATGGGGGTTGGTGGCGAGGCGTGGAGAGGTCACCAGCAGAACGGTGAAGGCGCAGTAATTGGTTATCGAAGACGGTTCTCGCTATTTCAGTCTTGCGTCACCTCTTGAGCTGCATTTTTTCCTTGTTTTTTTTTCTTCTTTTTTTTTGCTTTACGCAGCAGAGCACTCTCTGGGTTTGTCTTAAATGATCTTCCGTATACCTCCCTGACTTGTATCTAATCCAACGTAAGCTGTTTTGCTGCGAGGTGTTAGCAGCGTGATCTCGTACAGCGCATTTTTACTTTTTCTCGCTGAGATTGCACAACTACTTCCTCTTCTTCTTTTCTCTCTCTCTGTGTTCTCTTTCGTCCGTTCTCCTATTCTCTCTTTTCCGACCCGATCAAAAGTTGCCTCACTGACCTGAGAGCAACTTCATGCCATCTATTGGCAGACGACCGAACTTCAGCACAACGGTCAGAGGCGTCCCCATGACATGTAAAATGCGTAATGTGTGTCGCCAAGTGTCAGTTCTTGTGGTGTAGGGCCCTGGGGGGGGGAGGCAGGGAGAGGGGAGGAAAACTCATATACACTGGGTTCCGAGGGGAGTGAAGTATGCTGTTGTTTTATTTTTGTTCCCGTTATTATTGTCCATTGTTATAATAATGACTACGACAATAATAAGATAATGATGATAATGATACTGACAAAAAAAACAGTGCTGATCATTATCATTATCACTGTCATTAATATGGTTGGTTATTGTTATCATGATGATGATTATCATGATTATCATCGTCATTATTATTACTATTATTATCATTATCATTATAAGATTTTTTTTCGTTACATTACTATTATTATCATTATTATCTTCATTATGATAATCATCAAAATCTGCGTCATAATTATGTCTCAGTTCACAACAGTTATTATAAATACCATTGAGCCTCCCATATATGATCAAGAAGCTGATTGGTTCCTATACAGTGTTCCTGACGCTAGCCATTTACACAGTGCTTGCAGTTTATTACCGGACCTGTTCCTCTGTGTTATAATATTAAGAACAGAAAAAAACTAAAAGATTTTAAAGATTTGGCACTTTCGGAAGGATGTTTAAAAATCTAAGCGTGCCAGAGACAGCACCGAATTTAATGGCAATTATACATTATCTTTTTGTTTACTGGCCGAGAACTAAGAGGAACAAATGAAAACAAATATAAAGTGCAACAGGCAGTAACTTATGTCTATCGTAAACTCAATATGTGATGTTATATAACTGGCAAAACTGTATGCAGACCGAATGCGGAAGGAGACAGAATGGTAATGCCAATCAGTCAACTCTATCAGCCAGAATTTGTCATAATGCTTGTAATATATTTTTGCGTTTTTTTTTTTCTAGGGATTAACGAAACTGATAATTTCGTTAATTTAACATTTATGATTTAAACTCACTTTGTATTTCTAGCTTAGTAGCGTATGGCATAACCAGTATTTTGTGATACTAAATAGGTCAGTTAATAATCCGAACTTCTGTTGATTTAACCTATGGCAATACATCCTGACATAGCGAGAAACTTAAAAAAAAAAAACAGTTAACGTAGTGACTTCTGTGAAAAAATCCAATCGTATAGATATACAGTTACTAACATAGAGACATATTAGCAGAGCAAGCCGTGCCTGAAGAAAGTACGATAATTTAAGACCTGGTGAAATATCTGATGAAAAACGAATATTCATATTACATAATTAAGCCTTCCTGTATCACCATTAACATTCGAGAAAGCTGAACTTTCTATTATATTCAGAATCCAAAGAAAACGTTCAAGTATTCGTGCCATTTTCAACGTTTTAGAATGCATCCAAATGGGAATAAGATAAATGAAGATGTGGTTCAAAGACAGCTGACTGCCTGCCCTTGCTATGTGCCTGTCCGGAAGGGAAAGACCGAACGAGTGTTTTTATATAGGCGGTTTTTTCGTTAATACTGGAACTAATTAAACTGATTAAAGTCTTCACATAGCTGGAGAGACTCCTGGGGGAGAAGTCCGAAAGTCTGAACGGTTTTCATCGATAGCGTCTTTAACTCACGCAAAAGGGGAGAGGCGGGAAAAGTTTCAAATGCCGATTGTTCAGTGGCTTCGTTTAACTGGAAAATGTAGAAAAATAACATATTAAAATGGTCGAGTTGAGAAAACATCTTGTGTTCCAGCTCTCCTGCGAAAACACAAAACCTTTATTTTTTCAACAAGGGTTAACAAAACAAAACAAACCATTTGTTTCTATCAAACACCATATATTTTATATCAAGGGCCCAGTTCCAGTGATGTATTGTATCATAATGTGATCACTCCACTCGTGGGGCTGTTTCTCCTATACACATAGTTTGGGTTTATAATTTTTTCGGGTTTACATTGATATAATATATATCAAACATATGGGAACCATAGTTTTCTCCCTTTGTATGCTCTTGCTTTGTTTCATTTGTTTGTACTTGTCTTGAAGTTAAAAAAAAAAAAAAAAAAAAAAAAAAGAGACAGAAATGATTATACAGAAAAAAATGTATATCCTAAGCATATCTTCAAAAGAGCCAACCACCTCCTTGGCCATGGAAGAGGGCGTGGCTTCTGGGCAGATATGACATAAAGTGATTTTCAAACAGAATTTTCACAGAGGAATCTCAGAGAAAGTCTTGGAAAAACCAAAGTCGTCCGGGTCAGCCTGCAGAGAGACCCGCGTCCACCGGAGGTCAATGACCTGAGTCAGGGGTCGGCCGTCCGTCCTGTTCCCGGAAACAGGTCGTTGCCTTTCCCGAATTTTCTTGTGTGCGAACTCCAAAGCCAGATTATCGTTATTGTCATTTTCTTTAATTTTATATTATTTAATTGTCATTATTATTATTTTTGTCATTATCATTATTATAACAATTATTATTATCTTTGTTATCTTTATCTTTATTATTATCACCATCAAACATTATTATTATTTATTACATTTCTATTACAATTATCTAATATCATTATAATATTTTTTAATCTAGCTTCATGGGTTAACCTCTGAGTGCGATATATGCAACTGACCTGTACAGGACCTGAAAGAAAATCGGGGAAGGAGAAGTGGTTTATGAATTTGCGTGAAAAGTAATTTTGTGTGTGGATATATATACGTTCAACATATATACGAACGCTCGCGCAAACTTTTGGTTTGGGAAAGTACTGCAACTGAGTTACTACTGAATGATCGTGGATCATAATCCGAGAAGTATATCACTCAGGCAATAATCATGCACTGCGTCTGCATCACTCATTCTGGGGCGCCCGGATATAGGTTAAAGATTTTCCGTGTCGGGATGAGATCCCGGCCATTGACCCCGCCGTCCCCGACTGCACCAACAGGGGAAAATTAGTCATTAAAACCTGTCCGTGCGGTGGCATGGGGCATGAGGTGGCACCTGGCGACGAGGGCATTCCAAAGGGCATCGTGCAGGCCAAGGTGCCAGGGCAGCGGTGCCAGTCAACAGGACGGAGTACACAAGCTAACTCTGGGGGTGAATGAACGTCCTTCGGAGGTGTAGACTCGGCGGCCACACCACGTGCTCGCGCCTCTCTCACGCGACCCTTTGCTTGGCCTTCTGCGTTTCCATTGCATTTGCAGGGATCTCTTGTAAATTAGTGGGAGGGTATGAAAGCCCTGTGCTGATCGCGGGAAGAAATTTGTTCATCATAAATGCATTCTCTACACCGTAAGGAAGAATCCGCCAAAATCAGGTGTAGATTTCAGTAGGTCGCCCGGCAGCAATGGGGGTTTTGTTATTTGTTTGATAGTCTACGCTACAGAAAATTACGAGACTTTTGAATGCGGCTTTCAATGCTACACCCTCTGACGATAGAATCACCGGATCACAACAAAGGCAGGAACTGACGAAGGAAATGATAAATAAACAGAACAAAATAAAACGAAGAGACTTCTTGCGTTGCGACATGTGGCAGCCAACGTAACTAGGCCACTACGAACGAGTACTGGGTGGTCCAAAAGTTTCATGGTCTGCCCTGCTGGCCCGCGATCCAAGCTGCGGTGGCCATTGTGCTTTGTATAGGCGGCTGTTGGGGAGGGGGTAGGCCCTTTCTGATGGCTCCTTGATAGATTGGCACTGGCCATTATGTGCGGGTCACTGGGAGCCGGTTGGAAACCAGTGGCCTACTGCTGCCCGTTCATTTAATAAGAACAAATGAATTAAAACTTGTATCTTGGTAAATTCGCTATTGTATATTATTTGTACTACGATCCCATTGAAACTAGAAAGATATAAAGCACATTCTATATCCACAATGATACATATTGCAGACCACACACACAAAAAAAAACATGACAGCTGCCTCAGGGTCCACTCAAATCCCAGTCGCGAAATTGAGCTTCAGAAATGAGATACTCCCGCGTTTGAAAGAGAGAGAGAGAGAGAGAGAGAGAGAGGAAGAAACTGGGGGCAAATGAAATGTGAGAGAGGAGACACAAAGATAAAGATGGGTAAACAAAGATGTGACAGTGAAATGGGAAGGAGAATGAGAGAGGCTGGGGGAAAATGAAAGAGTATACAGAAAGACAATGATGGATAGGCAGAGATGTGAGTGTAGACAAAGAGGAAGAGAGAAAATGAAAGAAAGAAAGAGAGCGACGCCCATCACGTAAGCAAAACCTGCGGGGTCACTCGAGAGTCAGAGGAGGAGACTTGGGTGCGAGCGAAGTAGTGATCCACGGGAGATGGGGAGGGGAGAGAGAGGGAAGGATGAGGAGGGGCAGAAGATTGAGGGGGGGGGGGGAGAAAAGAAGTAGGGAAAAGGAGTAGGAGAAGAAAGGAGGGAGATAGAGGAGAAGAGTATGATGAGGTAGTAGGTTAGAAAAGAAGTAGGAGAAGAGGGAGGAAAAGAAGAAAGATAGGGAAAGAGAGAGAGAGAAGAGAAGTAGAGGGCGGAGAAGAAGAGGAATAAGGGGGAGGGGCAGGGCAGAAGAGAGGGGAGGGGGAGGAGAGCGGTGGGGGAGTGAAATGTATCCTGTGTGGGGCCGCTCGCTCTCTCATGACGGGTTGAACGACCTGCCGCTGCAACGGAAAGTGCGAGTGCAAGCGCGAACGTGTTGGGGATCTGTTGCTGGCCTGCGCGATCAGGGCCGGCAGCTGGGCCCTCCTAGTGGACCTGCGCGCGGAGGCTCACAGGATGCCGGCTAGTGCGTTATCTTTGGGCTCTGGCATCGTCGAATAACAACTATGTTTGGACATTTACACAGTCGAAAAAGAACTATTTTGGGACATTTACACAGTCGAAAAAGAACTATTTTGGGACATTTACACAGTCGAAAAAGAGCTATTTTTGGACATTTACACGTGAAGTAAGAACTTCTTGGACATTTACACGTGGAATAAGACCCTTTTTTGGGATATTAACACGTGAAATAACTATTTTTGAATATTTTACACAATCGATTGAGATTACATTTACACGTGGCATAAGAACTCTTTTTGACATCTGCGCATATGAACTATTTTTGGACATTTCACACAGTCAAATGAGAACTTTCTATGAACATGAACGTCGTAATAAGATCTACAAACCATAAACTACTATGTCCTGTCGGGGAGTAAATCTTATTCTCGGTACAGTGTTCTCAATCACAGTACCTTCAATCTATTATAGGCTGCCTATAATATTTTTAAATGTAGCGATTCCGATGCGATGTTTAACATAATCGCGCTAGAATTGCAGAATTGCTTTCATAACTGTGGTCTGTATTGCCTTTATCATTATTTTAATTATCTTTATGTATCTTTATTACTTTGACTAATGTTATTAATACTTTTTTGTTATCATCACCATCACTATTATCATCTTTACTATTACCACTACTGTTATTGATATTGTTGTTGTTGCGATAACAACATAGATAATAATGATAATAGTATAGATAATGATAATAATAATAATGATAATAATATTTGTAATAATAATGATGATGATGATGATAATTATAATAATAGTTGTAATAATAATAATGATGATAATAACGATGATAAAATGATAATAACATAATGATGATAATAAAATAATGATAAAAAAACAATAAAATAATGATGAGGTTAATGAGAATAATGACGTTATTGATAACTAAAAATAATTATGATAATAATAATAACAATAACAACAGTAATAAAAATAATAATGATAAAAATAATATAATCATCATTATTATTCTCATCATCTTTATTATCGTATTATTATCATTATTAGAGTTGTTATCACTATTATCATTTTCATTTTGTTATGATAACCATTATTATTATCATAAACCATTATCATCATTATTGCTATGGTTATAATGATTAGCATTATCAGTATTACCTTTATTATTTGCATGTGTTTATCAACATTATTACCACTACAACAACAACAACAAAACAAAACACTACTACTACTACTACTACTACTACTACAACTACTACTACTACTACGACTACTACACTACTACTACTACTATTACTAGTATAAATCCGTTACCACCATCATTTTAATCGTCAACATTCTCATTGGTTTCTTCATTATCATTATGATTATCAATATTTCCGCTATTATTATTGACATTCCTTCTTTATAAACTGTGGTTGTTTTTAGACTGTCAATATCATGTTCAAATGCAATAATAGACCGCTGACAGGATATCTAAGAACAAGACGTTAGGCCATTAAGGTTTCCTGAATGAACCATCATCATAGTGAAGATATACGAGACAATGATTAGGTTTGTGTAGGGGGACTGACAAGTAAGCCTAGTAAATGATTCTTCGGAAGGATTCACGGGTCTTCAATTAAGCTGTAATGGGTCCTTGGGTGGAAACAATGGGTTAAGGTGTCGCAGTGATGCTTTCCGTTGAAATAATGGATGGTGTGAGTACTCAGATCTCTTGGCAAAAAATGATGTGCTTTAGATATGAAGTAATGGGTAAAGAAGCGAAAACCTCATGAAAAACTATAATGGGTCTACAGAGGAAAACAATAGATTTCCCAGAGAAATGATGGGTTTTAAAAAGGGGAAAAAAGGGGAAAAAACAGGAGAAATGGGAGTGCTTTGAAAGAAAACGTAAAGCCCCAAAGGGAAGGAGACTGCGGAAACCGTTTTCTGTTTGTTTTTTTTTCCCTCAATTTTTTTTCTTTTAATTTTTTAAAGGAAATTTTCCTACCTTTACAAGATATTTTTATCTTTGGGCTACATCATCTTTATTATTGTATCTAGTTATTGCAATTTTACATATGATAAACATTTTTTGAAAATTTTTTGGAAGCCGTAACGGAAGCATATGACAACAGGGGACGGGGGTTATTACCCTGAAAAACTCTACGGGGGTTTCTCCCGATTACCAAAGTTTAAAATTTAATGGGAATTTCGGGGAAAACCAAACTAAACCCCATTTCCCCATAGTCCTCTTGCACAAGCAGATATGCTCCTTAGTAAATTGGGCTGGGCGTTCCAAATTGAGCCCACTTCCCAAAAAATATTCAGGACCCCTTTAGTCAATCTAAAATTGCACGAAATTTTTCCCTTTGAGATTGGTTTTTTGATATTCCCCCCTCGATTTTTGGCCGGGATCAGGTGGGAACAAAAACAATCCCATTTGACCCAAAGGAAAAGCGTCCCCCCCAGGTGGGGGGGGGGAAATTTAAACCTATAGTGTCCTCCGCCTTAAGCTCAGGTACCGGGGTAACCCCCTTTTGCCCCTTTATACGGGTTTTAAGTTTGTCACAAGGTTTTTCTGCGGGCTCCTGGACACGCAGTCTAATAATCCCTATACCGAAATCAAACCTGATAAATACCGCCCAAATTTTCTTTAAACCCTCATGGTGAGCAAAGTTCTAAAAAGGAAAAATTTTTAAAACGACTCAGGTACGGGTTTTACAGGGTAAATTATTTTCACGGGGATCTGTACGGTTTTCTATGGGGAAATTGGGGCCCCAAAACTTGTTTTGCAGAGTATTTTTCCCACACTCTAACCGGGAACCCACCCCTTTTTTTTCCTTGCCCAAAGTCATTTTTTGACTTTCCCCCAAACCAGAAAAGTTACCCTAAAACCCAATTATTTAAGCTTGGCCCGGGGGTAAAATATTGAACTGGATTAAAAATGAAAATTCTCCCCGAACGGAATTCGGGAAAGTGTCCTGTTCAGGGGATGGGGAAAAGTTCCATTCACAGCCCCCCCCCCCCCCCCCCCCTTTTTTGGAATTTGGGGACGCCACAGGGGAAGGATTTTCTCAGCCCTATGCTTTTTCAATGTCCCATGAAACAAGCTGGGGGCCCAGATACCCCCATTTGGGGGAGGGGTAAACCCCATTTATGTTTGCTGATGCCATTTTGCGCCCAGAGCATACAAAAGTGAGGATGAAAATAATTCTCGACAGAATACAGCAAAGGCACATGAGTGTGGGTAGTCTTTCCGCGGGAAAAAACAATGGCTTTTAAACCCCATGTATAAACCCCCCACCCACTTTTCGCATAGGGCCCGGGAGTTTTGACATAGGGCCACAATTAAAAATATTCCGGGGTTTGAATTAAATGTTGCAAAACCTGGCCTCTCTCAAAAGAAAAAGACTTGGGAGAGATTAAAACCTTTGAAAGTTCTTGTGGAAGAGAACTGGCATAAATGTTAAGCTCGCTAGGGGGGTTTTTAAAATTGGTTTTTTATAAGGCCCTTTTTTGGAGATTCCCAAATGCATGCACTTGTTGCGTTAAGGAATCAAAAAATAGGTAGTTTGGAGGTAGTCCCAAAATGAAGTTTAATTGGATTATCCCCCGGCCCCCCCCGAGAAAAGCAAGGATAGAAACATAAAATCAAATTAAAAATTAAAAAATTTCCCTTTCTGAAAGAATAATATTTATTTCCACCATATTTGGGGTCAAAGCTCTGAGGGAAAACCCCCGATCTCTAAAATTTTCCAAAAAAAACGCAACATAAAACACGCCCAAATTGGGCGTGACAAAAACCACACACACGCCGCCCTCCCGATACACAAAATCTCCCTGAACATTAAAAAACTCAATGTTCCAATTAGAAAAAAACCCAAAAATCGCTCCATTTTCCCCCAGGAAAAAAAATTTAACATTGAAACGGCACCTTTTCATGTCTCCCCCAAAAAAAAAAAGGGTGCAAAACTGGGGGGTTTTAAAAAATTGCGAGCAACGGGAACGGAACACCAGAATTAGGGGGATGATGCATATGAGTGTTTTCGCCGAGGATCCGTACGTCTGGATACAAAAAACTGGTTGTGCTTTCGCGTATACAAAAAAAAGGCTTACTACAACATCAAGTTAAAATGAGGGAAAACAAAAAATGGGCCAGCAAATACACAAAAGGAAACTGGCAGGGATTTTCCTCGCAAAGGGAATTCCCTTTAAAGTTAGGGGGTTTTGGAGTAGTTTTTTTGTGACTTCCCCAAAATGCCTTTGGACGCAAATTCTTTCAAAGCAGGGGGGGATGAAGAAAAAATGAGTTTGCATTAAGGGGTAAAAAGTAAATATGCAAAAGAGGTAATTCAACATTCAGTTTGTAGGATACCATCTCATGTTGGCATAGCAAGCCGGGCCACCCTAGACAAAATTTCGAAAGAAGCCTGGGGCCAAAGGGTATTGTGAACATAGATCTTGGGATGGGCCCCTTGCTAGGGTTGCACATATATTTGGAAAAATTTTTTCTCATAAGGAAGAACTAGTAAAATTGATTTAAAACCCAAAGGGCCCGAAAACTGTACCATAGGCACTACGATCATAAGGGGTGGCAAACCTTCCTATGGGGGGCACCGAAGTCAAAAACCCGACATTGTGACGTGGTTTTTTTGCCAGAATAGTTTAGGTTACAGAATTTATGGGAACTGCACGGTGCAAGAAGTGCAGATGAATCCGATGTAGGGCTGGGTAAAAAGGGGAAAACAAAAGAACGTGAGCCTATAAATTTGGAAGTTTATGGATTTCAGCCTTTTAGACCCCCTAAAAATGAGGTATAAAGAACTTTTGTGAAAAATTTCATTTATCGATACATTGGGAAGATTTACTTTGTACTTACCCAAATTTACTATGTTTATAAACTCCCTATGCAAAAAACGTGTTTTTCAAACCCCAAATGGCAAAAAGCCAAAGGTTTTCGTAAATTTTTTTGTAGATGTATGATTTTATTTTTATTTTACTTTTTACAACTACAGTAGTTTTCAGGGTACTGTCCCAAATTTAGAAAATGTAAAACTGTAAACATGATTGCCCCGAGACAGGGTAGCCAGGGTGGTAAAAAAAACTTTAATTTTAAATTAAATTTAAAATTTTCTTTCATTATATAAATAATAAATATATTATATATTATAATATAATATATATATAATAATTAATATATTATATATTTTAAAATATATTTATTATGTGTGGGGTGTGTGGGGTGTGTTTGTGTGTGTGTGTGTGTATATTTCATACATGTATATTTGATATATACGTACATATATATCCAAAATCCATGCATAAAAATATTATTATATATATATAGATATAGATATATATATTTTATAAATACATATATATATTTTATATATAAATTCATATACACACGCGCGCGCGCACACACACACACACCCCACACACACACACACACACACCCCACACCACACACACAACACACACACCCCACACATATATATATATATAATTTTATATTTTATTATATATATAATATTTTATATATAATATATAATATTTTATATATATATTTATTTATTTATTTCTATAAATTTTTATATATGTGTGTGTATATATATGTATAATCTATATGCGAGGTCTGTATATATATTATATAATATATATATATATATATATATTTATATATATTTTATATTATATATATACATATATATATATGTGTGTGTGTGTGTGTGTGATGTGTGTGTGTGTGTGTGTGTTGTGTGTGTCTGTGTGTGTTTGGTGTGTGTGTGTTGTATGTGTGAATGACACACATTCCAACACACACCAAAAATATAATTAAAATATATATATATATATATATATAATATATATATATATATATATATTTATTTTGTATGTATATACATACTGCATACATTCATATATATATATGTAATATATATATTTTAAAATATATATAATATATATATATATATTATATTATATATATATATATATATATATATATATATATATATATATGTGTGTGGGTGGTGTGGTGTGTGTGGGGGTGTTGTGTGTGTGTGTGTGTGTGTGTGTGTGCATATTCATATATATATATATATATATATATATTATAAAATATATATATATATATATATACATATACAAAAGATAGATAGATAGATAGATGATATAGATATGTGTCTGTGTATATGTAATGTATGTATGTATATAAGCACAAAACACACACAACACACAAAACACACACCACATACATAATATATATAATATAATAATATATATATATATATATATATATTTTATATATATTACATATACAATATGGGTGTGTATGTGTGGTGTGTGTGGTGGTGTGTGTGTGTGTGTGTGTGTGTGTGTGTGTGTGTGTGTGTATGTATGTATGTATAACACACACACACACGCACACACACACACACACACACACCCCACACACACACACACACACCAACATACCACACACACGCACACACACACACCCCACACACACACACACACACACACACACACACACACGGGACACACACACAAACACACACACACACACACCACACACACACACACACACACACACATATATAATATATATATATATATATATAATATATATATATATAATATATATATAATATAATACATTACACACACAACACACACACACACCACACAACACACCACACAAAATTTAATATATATATATATATATATATATATATAACATATACATATATGTTTATATACATACACCACATCATTTAACGGTAGGTTCATGTCTGAGCCGCCGGGGTCACAGCATGATACTCAATTGCAGATTTCACGTTGTCATGCTCTTGGAGTGAGTACGTGGTAGGGTCCCCAGTTCCCTTTCCACGGAGAGTGCCGGTGTTACCTTTTTAGGTAACATTCTCTCTTAATTTTTTATCCGGGCTTGGGACCAGCACGACTTGAGCTGGCTTGGCCACCAGTGGCTAGGCAGGAAATCGAGGTGAAGTTCCTTGCCCAAGGGAAACAACGGGGCGGTCGGGGACTCGAACCCTCGAACTCAGATTGCCGTCGTGACAGTCTTGAGTCCGACGCTCTAACCATCGACCACCGCAGCCTTGACGATCATGTGCTTCCATGATTTTCTTGGCAATTTAGAGCGGTGGTTTGCCATTGCCTTCCCCCCGGCGTTTTTATCGAGTCACCATCTCTATTTACCGGGACTGACTTGGGCCCGACTTGTCCCCAGTGGCTAGGTAGGCAATCGAGGTGAAGTTCCTTGCCTAAGGGAAACAACGCGGCGGTCGGTGACTCGAAACCCTCGGGAAATCGATTTCCGTCGGACGGCTTTAGTCCGCTAACCATTTGGCCCCGCGGCCCCATATACATACAAATACATATATTATATATATTTATATATTTATATTATATATTTTAATATTTATATAATATATTAATATTTATTATATGTGTGTGTGTGGTGTGGGTGTGTGTTGGGGGGGGAACGCTTTTTTGGGGGGTTGTTTTTTGTGGGTTTTTGGGTTTGTTGTGTGTG
>NC_051394.1:36219674-36232174 GCF_015228065.2 Penaeus monodon
TATTATTATTATTTTTATATTATTATTATATTATTATTATTATTATATTATTATTATTATTATTATTATTATCATGTTATTACTATTGATATTATTATTATTATTTATTATTAATTATTATTATTAGTTTTATTATTATTATTATTATTATATTATTATTATTATTATTATTGTTATTATTATTGTTATTATTATTATTATTATTATTATTATATATTATTATTATTATTATTATTATTATTATCATTATATTATTTGCAATTTTGTGGAGGAATATGCTTCGCCAAACAATTTCTAAGAGACCGCGATAACTGTGGTAAATGCCGAGTGAATTCTATGATTTTAAAAAATGGAAAATACTTTCTAGGGTTTTTCGACTGGCCATGCTGAGGGAAAATTTAGACACATTTTTCCTTCTAAAACTGCATTAAATGAAAGATAGGTGTCAGTCGTTTCTTCCTGATGATTCCATGGGTATAAATTTCGCTAATAAAACGTTCATTTTTTATGAGTTAATAGATTTTGATTATTATATCATTGTGATGCTGTAAGCTGTACGTTTTCGATTAAGCAAATAAGTAAATAAAGAAAGAATAAATAGATAATAATAATGATAATAAAAAAAATATAAAAAATAAAAGGCGGGAGATATAGATTCTTATGGACGCCACTGGACCGCTCATGCTTCCCACGCACTCGCATTATCAAAAGCGAGGTCCGTAACCAGCGCGAGTCGGAGTGCCGTCCAACGCGCCCGACATGAAACGAAGCTCGCAGCCGAACCGACCCGACTGCACGCGAATTCTTTTCAATCTCCCGCGAGTAAACAAGTGGCCACCCAAGCGTTGCCCGGCTGCGGTTGATTCCAATCCGGAAAGTCATCTTGAATCGTTAACCTTCTCGCTCCAACAGAGTAAGTTTGGATGATAACGAGAGGTTTCCCTTGCGCGCCATTTGCTGTGCGTGCGGTTTGCGAAACCGCTTAAGCGAACTCACTGATAATTCTTGGTATATATTTTTTCTCTCTTTCTTTTTTTTTTTTTTTTTAATAACGATTTCCTTTTTTTTCCTTTCCCCTTATTCTTCTAGTTAAAAAGTGTGATTTTGGCACTTGATGCTCAAATGACTTGCAAAAGAACGAATCGCATGTAACGGGATCGGAGACGGAGATTAAAGAGCGGAAAATGAGATCCAGAGCCGCATCTGTCTCTCCGGAACAATTAGCCTCGAATTCAAAAATCCATGAAGTCGCGACATCATCACCCAAAAATTACAAGACACGCAGTCACACCACGGTGATCAAAGACATATTTCTTTCGCCTGCTCTCTGTCTCAATAAGCGGCTTCTATTACATTACATGTCATATCATAACACTAATACAGCAGATACTGTCTTACACAACGTAATAACAAAGCGACAGGGAAACATTTCGAAGCCTAATAATAAACCAAAAATCTGATGGGAGAATATGAGAGAGAGAGATCGTTTCTGAGAACTGAGTGGACGATGAGGAACGCGCGCTAACGAAAGGTGCGTGGAGTGAATAACAAGAAAAACAAGAAAAATAGAAGAAAAAAAAATTGAAAGGAAGAGGGAACTGATTGAATTTTTAATAGCAGGATTAACTGATGAGCCATGGTAATTGGCACTTCCTCAAAAATGGCAATAAGTTTTTTCCCCAGGAAGTACAGCTAAACGTTTTCTTCTTCTTTTTAACCTTCAGTCCTCCCCCCCCTCTCTCTTGATCTTTTTCTCTCCCAATCTCTTCTGAACCGATGCCCGTAAAGCAACAAGTACCCCTCGACATAACGTCAGAAAATAACAAGCTCTCCCACAGGCAACACACGCAGTAGAAATCCTAGCGACTCCGCTGTTTTGAACGCTGCGTGGCACCAAAGGGCAACGCACAAGGGGATGGGTGAACGAACAATGAAATATAATTAAACGATGAAGAAAATAATTGAAAAAGAAAAATCAAAATGGGTATCTGGCGAAGCTGATCCATTGTACTATTGGTAGATCTGCATTTACGATTTAAGTGCTCTCTCTCTTTCTCTCTCTCTCTTCTCTCTCTCTCGTCTCTCTCTCTCTCTCTCTCTCTCTCTCTCTCTCTCTCTCTCTCTCTCTCTCTCTCTCTTACTCTCTCTCTCCCTCTCTCCCTTTCTCCCTTTCTCCCCGTTACTTCCCAGTGTCACTCGCCCGACCCTGGGACATCGACATCACCGAAAACAGAATTGCAAGAGAGATTCCTAATGAGTCAGAGGTCCCGGAGGTCATATCCGCCGAGAGTCAAGACAAAGAGGAACACCAGAAAGAGAAAAACTTGATGATGACAAAGAAGTCAGAAAATGCGAGTGAAATGTATATGTATTTTTTTTAATCGTAAAAAAAAAGAAAGAAAAAAAGTAAACGAGAGACCAGTTACCCCGACTTTAAATTGAATTTGTTGCGTATCCTATAAATAAATTGAAAAACGATTACATGTCTTTCTTTTATTAGTGTTGTTATCATTATTATTTTTACGTGTAGCAGAACGTAGTACGAAAACTTCTACTGAGTAAAAAATTATACAAAGTTTCGAAGAAATATCATTGCAACTGTAAGATGCACTATTCAATGTTATTGTCGCTATAGTTATTGATAATATTATTAATACTGTTGTTACTTTAACTGTCCTGTATTGCCATGACTATTAGCGGTATCGCAAGTATCATCATCTTCTTATTACTCATGTTATTATTTTCATTATCTTTGTTATTAATATCGTATTATTGTTATTGTTATTATCAATATTTTTGTTAATATTATCATCATTATTTTTATAGTTATTATTATTATCATTACTATTATTTTTTATTATTATTATTAATATTATTTTCATAATAATAATAATAATGATGATAATAATAATAATAATAATTATTATTATTATTATTATTATTATTATCATTATTTCCACTGCTATCATTATTTTAACTCTCATCATCATTATCATTGTTATTATTATTGTTATTATCATTACTATTATAGTTATTATTATTATTATCATTATCATTGTTATTATCATTATTATTATCATTATTGTTATCATTATTATTGATATCATTCTCATAATCATTATCCCTATTTTTATTATTATCATCATTATCAACATTACTGTTATTTTTTTTTATCATCATTATGATTATTGTCATCATCACCATCTGTATTATCATAATTATCAGTAACACCAAATATTATTTTTCTTATAGATTTCATCAAACACAAACGATTCATTAGTTTAGTTTAGTCCTTTATTGCCACCCTGGCTAACTGCACAGGCGTGGGCAAGCTGTGGTACATTTGATGCATGGTTATAACATATAATGGTATTACATTTCAATTTTAGGCTATAACATTATTATGATAAGTACTATATCAATTACAGAAAGGAACAATTACAGTCGTTTATCTACTCATCTGCCACGCCGGCGTACAGCTTGGGCGTGGAAAGGCATTGCTACATTTGATATGCAGTCATGTGATGCTACATTCCAAATTTAGGATATAATATAAGTATATCTTCTAAGACATCAGAGGATATGAAATAGTTACATAGTTCTCCATACCTCAAGCTAGGTGGCCTGAAAGGCTGTAACACATGGCACTCTGAGATATAATGTACAAGCGTTCGCTTATATTCTTCATTACACAGTTTACACTTAGTTTCTTCGACATTACAAACTGTACTGAGTGCCAATACAATCTATATCCAAGCCTGATTCTTGCGGTTACAATACACACTGTCTTGTTCTTGTTTTATATAAACCATAGGTGAATGAATCTTGTCTAAACCGGTCATAATGCTTTATGCTACAGCTTTCAGGGCGTTGAGAATTAATTAACTCAGTCAAGTCCTCTTTAAAGGAAGCTTTAATATTGTATAAAATCCTGGAAATAGGTACCCCAAGATCTATATCCACACTTTGCTTGTCACATGCTGACTTTGCCAGGTGATCAGCATGATCATGCCTGGGGATTCCAACATGCGATGGAATCCACACAAAACGTATATCATGGCCTCGTTCTTTTGCACGATACACGTTTATCCTGATGTCATTTGCGATATTTCCTGCGTCTTGTAAAGAGTGTTCAGAGCCTGGAGAGCACTCTGTGAATCACAGTATATTACCCCGAGCCTTGATTCAATAGAAATTCGGTGGCCATGAGTATTCCTGCCAACTCAGTTTGCGTAGTGCTAGCCCAGTCATGAACCCTCCTACAATCCTGGTGCTTCAAGATATTGTTTTATATGCAACAAAAGCACATCCTGCTCTACTCCCAGACTGCAAGGACCGTCAGTGTAGCATTCATATGCATTGGATAGAGTTTCAAGATGCTCATTTATAATTGCAAGTGCATACTGCTTAGTATAGCAGGGGGGACACTGTCTTTTTTGGGAGCAGTCGTATAATATATACTTAGGTCCGACATTTTCCACGGGGGTACAGAACGTCCATGTAGGGTCTAGTTATGGGTATGTTCAGCTGAGCTAATTGTTTACATGTTACTTGTATCACATGGATTTGAGTAAGAATCGGTGTTGTCATGCAAAGGTAGCTCCTCTATTCTGTGTTTTAGTTGTCTTTGGAACTCTGTACAATGGAGGGGTTCTCTAATTGATTTGACTCCAAATGTGGTATTTATATATAATATTCTTTCGTAAACAGAGGGTAAGTTTAGTTCGGTTCTCATATTCACAATTCTTGTTGTTCTAGGGGCACCAAGAATGATCCTCATGGCTTCATTTTGTATATGTTCTAAACTAGTCAACTCTGATTCCTTGTATAACACTAGGTGCAATGCATGATAATCTATGACTGACCGTATGTATGACAAGTAAAAGAGTCTTGCAATATTGACATTGATACCATGGTCTTTGCCAACAAGTGTCCTAAGTGGCTTCAGCCGCTCCCACAGCCTTTTCTTCAGGTTTCTGATGAACTCTGCATCATTGACAATCACCCCAAGGTATTGTATTGATGACAGAGATCTAGCTCAATGTCATTTATATGAAACCTTGGCAGAGGGATTGTCTTTGGGTTAAGAGCCTTGGTTTTTTCAGTCGAGATTATCAAGCCACACTCAATAGCCCTTGCTGAGAGTATATCTAGAATCTCTTGCATTGAGAGTATATCTATAATCTAATGCAAATATCATCGGCATAGCAAATAATGGAGTCGTTTCCCTCAAGTGGTATATCGCCAGTAATCTATGCATTAAGATGTAAATAGCATGGGGCTAAGTACACCTCCCTGAGGTGTGCCGAGTTCAAATACTTTTGTATGAGTACTCTTAATGCCCCTGTAGAGTACCTGAGCCGACCGATTCGATAGATACATGGTGAATCCATGTTAACAGTTTTCCCTGAATACCAAAAGTAGCTAGTGCTCAAGAATTATTCTCTGTTTGACAATATCAAAGGCAGATTTAAGATCAAGAAATACGGTTTGCATGCCTGGGTTTGTGTTTGTTAAGTATTCTGCAAAACAGTGCTGACTGCCTTGGGAGAAATCCATACAGTCTGGGGGATAACTTAGCATTTATGCGATACATAAGCCTGTTCAGTATTATCCTCTCAAGTACTTTGCACAGACAGGAGGTCAAGGAAATGGGCCTGTATTTGTCAGTATTAGGTTTAGGTATGGGAATGATTAAGCTTTTAGTCCAGGAGCTTGGGATGATTCCTTGTGATAGGCTGAGTCTATACAGGTGCAAAAGTGGGTTGCCTGGTACCTGAGCAATGTGACGAAGGACGCTGTAAGTAATGCCATCTTCGCCAGGGGCGGTTGCCTTACCTTTCAGAAGGCATTACTTAGTTCCCACTCGGTTATTTCGGCAAAGTCGGAGGGGTCAATAGCAGCACAGGCTACTGCTATATTAAAGTGCCGATCTATTTTCGACTTGTCTAGTTGATCTTTTATCCCTTGTGGGAGTGAGCTTAGCTGAGAATTCCCGGCCCACTGCTCTAGCAGCATATTAGCCTGCTCTTGTGGACTGTGGAACTGCGGTGTTGTGAGAGTTTTACCTGTCAGCCTATTAATTTTTCTCCACATGTCAGTCACAGAGGTTTGACTATTGATACCTTGCAGAAATTGTTCCCAGTGTTTACTACGAATCTGAGTTTTTCAACCTCTGCCGTGAAGTGTAAATCCCGTGGACTCGCTTCAAACCCAAGAAAAAAAAAAAACATTGACCTTAAAGTGAAATGTTGTCTCGAATCTCTTCTGATTAGTCATTCACCCCCCTCCCCCTCCCCCTTCTTCCTAATGCTCTATGCTTTGAGTACAGACACACAGGCACGCACTGTCACATCACATGAATTCACGTTAACCCAACACTGACGGGTATCAGAAAACTCTCAACTCGGGTTATTTCTGGCAACGTCCAGCCGCTCGGAGTGGGAGTCCGCTACATGCACCCGAACCTTAAACGGACGTACGTATATATGCACTGGGGCATGAGCAGGTCCTTATGGTGTGGTGTGATACGAATATATGTATACAAGTGTGTGTGTGTGTGTGTGTGCATGTATATATACATAAATATATATATATATATATATATATATATATATATATATATATAATATATATACATAAATAAATAAATAGATAAATATATATATATATATATATAATATATATATATATGTATATAGACATATAATATATATATATATATATAATATATATAATATATATATATATATAGTCTATATACATATATATATATATATATATATATATATATAGATATATATATAATATGTATAATATATATAGATATATATATATATATATATATAGATATAGTCAGTATATAATTATTATATATATAGTATATATATATATATATTATATATGATATATATATATATAATAATAAAAATATGTAATTAAATATAGTATATACTAAATATAAGATGATATACATATATATACTATGTTATATTCATGCACACACACCCACCCACACACTTGTAAAATTCGTATCACACACACCATAAGGACTGCTCATGCCCCAGTGATATATACGTACGTCCGTTTAAGGTTCGGGTGCATGTAGCGGACTCCCACTCCGAGCGGCTGGACGTTGCCAGAAATAACCCGAGTTGAGAGTTTTCTGATACCCGTCAGTGTTGGGTTAACGTGAATTCATGTGATGTGACAGTGCGTGCCTGTGTGTCTGTACTCAAAGCATAGAGCATTAGGAAGAAGGGGGAGGGGGAGGGGGGTGAATGACTAATCAGAAGAGATTCGAGACAACATTTCACTTTAAGGTCAATGTTTTTTTTTTTCTTGGGTTTGAAGCGAGTCCACGGGATTTACACTTCACGGCAGAGGTTGAAAAACTCAGATTCGTAGTAAACACTGGGAACAATTTCTGCAAGGTATCAATAGTCAAACCTCTGTGACTGACATGTGGAGAAAAATTAATAGGCTGACAGGTAAAACTCTCACAACACCGCAGTTCCACAGTCCACAAGAGCAGGCTAATATGCTGCTAGAGCAGTGGGCCGGGAATTCTCAGCTAAGCTCACTCCCACAAGGGATAAAAGATCAACTAGACAAGTCGAAAATAGATCGGCACTTTAATATAGCAGTAGCCTGTGCTGCTATTGACCCCTCCGACTTTGCCGAAATAACCGAGTGGTAACTAAGTAATGCCCTTCTGAAAGGTAATGCAAACCGCCACTGGCGAAGATGGCATTACTTACAGCGTCCTTCGTCACATTGCTCAGGTACCAGGCAACCCACTTTGCACCTGTATAGACTCAGCCTATCACAAGGAATCATCCCAAGCTCCTGGACTAAAAGCTTAATCATTCCCATACCTAAACCTAATACTGACAAATACAGGCCCATTTCCTTGACCTCCTGTCTGTGCAAAGTACTTGAGAGGATAATACTGAACAGGCTTATGTATCGCATAAATGCTAAGTTATCCCCCAGACTGTATGGATTTCTCCCAGGGCGTAGCAGTCAGCACTGTTTTGCAGAATACTTAACAAACACAAACCCAGGCATGCAAACCGTATTTCTTGATCTTAAATCTGCCTTTGATATTGCAAACAGAATTCTTGAGCAACTAGCTACTTTTGGTATTCAGGGAAAACTGTTAACATGGATTCACATGTATCTATCGAATCGGTCGGCTCAGGTACTCTACAGGGCATTAAGAGTACTCATACAAAAGTATTTGAAACTCGGCACACCTCAGGAGGTGTACTTAGCCCCATGCTATTTAACATCTTAATGCATAGATTACTAGGCGATATACCACTTGAGGGAAAACGGACTCCATTATTGCTATGCCGATGATATTTGCATTAAATCCTCATCCGAGGAAGAATGCAAGAGATTCTAGATATACTCTCAGCAAGGGCTATGAGTGTGGCTTGATAATCTCGACTGAAAAAACCAAGGCTCTTAACCCAAAGGACAATCCCTC
The DNA here is from genome assembly GCF_015228065.2 of Penaeus monodon. Classification (NCBI taxonomy): domain Eukaryota; kingdom Metazoa; phylum Arthropoda; class Malacostraca; order Decapoda; family Penaeidae; genus Penaeus; species Penaeus monodon. The sequence continues at coordinate 36,228,169 of NC_051394.1, forward strand.
TGCCAAGGTTTCATATAAATGACATTGAGCTAGATCTCTGTCATCAATACAAATACCTGGGGTGATTGTCAATGATGCAGAGTTCATCAGAAACCTGAAGAAAAGGCTGTGGGAGCGGCTGAAGCCACTTAGGACACTTGTTGGCAAAGACCATGGTATCAATGTCAATATGCAAGACTCTTTTACTTGTCATACATATGGTCAGTCATAGATTATCATGCATTGCACCTAGTGTTATACAAGGAATCAGAGTTGACTAGTTTAGAAACATATACAAAATGAAGCCATGAGGATCATTCTTGGTGCCCCTAGAACAACAAGAATGTGAATATGAGAACCGAACTAAACTTACCTCTGTTTACGAAAGAATATTATATATAAATACCACATTTGGAGTCAAATCAATTAGAGAACCCCTCATTGTACAGAGTTCCAAAGACAACTAAAAACACAGAATAGAGGAGCTACCTTTGCATGACAACACCGCTTCTTACTCAAATCCATGGATACAAGTAACATGTAAACAATTAGCTCAGCTGAACATACCCATAACTAAGACCCTACATGGACGTTCTGTACCCCGTGGAAAATGTCGGACCTAAGTATATATTATACGACTGCTCCAAAAAAGACAGTGTCCCCCCTGCTATACTTAGCAGTATGCACTTGCAATTATAAATGAGCATCTTGAAACTCTATCCAATGCATATGAATGCTACACTGACGGGTCCTTGCAGTCTGGGAGTAGAGCAGGATGTGCTTTTGTTGCATATAAAAACAATATCTTGAAGCACCAGGATTGTAGGAGGGTTCATGACTGGGCTAGCACTACGCAAAACTGAGTTGGCAGGAATACTCATGGCCACCGAATTTCTATTGAATCAAAGCTCGGGGGTAATATACTGTGATTCACAGAGTGCTCTCCAGGCTCTGAACACTCTTTACAAGACGCAGGAAATATCGCAAATGACATCAGGATAAACGTGTATCGTGCAAAAGAACGAGGCCATGATATACGTTTTGTGTGGATTCCATCGCATGTTGGAATCCCCAGGCATGATCATGCTGATCACCTGGCAAAGTCAGCATGTGACAAGCAAAGTGTGGATATAGATCTTGGGGTACCTATTTCCAGGATTTTATACAATATTAAAGCTTCCTTTAAAGAGGACTTGACTGAGTTAATTAATTCTCAACGCCCTGAAAGCTGTAGCATAAAGCATTATGACCGGTTTAGACAAGATTCATTCACCTATGGTTTATATAAAACAAGAACAAGACAGTGTGATATTGTAACCGCAAGAATCAGGCTTGGATATAGATTGTATTGGCAGCTCAGTACAGTTTGTAATGTCGAAGAAACTAAGTGTAAACTGTGTAATGAAGAATATAAGCGAACGCTTGTACATTATATCTCAGAGTGCCATGTGTTACAGCCTTTCAGGCCACCTAGCTTGAGGTATGGAGAACTATGTAACTATTTCATATCCTCTGATGTCTTAGAAGATATACTTATATTATATCCTAAATTTGGAATGTAGCATCACATGACTGCATATCAAATGTAGCAATGCCTTTCCACGCCCAAGCTGTACGCCGGCGTGGCAGATGAGTAGATAAACGACTGTAATTGTTCCTTTCTGTAATTGATATAGTACTTATCATAATAATGTTATAGCCTAAAATTGAAATGTAATACCATTATATGTTATAACCATGCATCAAATGTACCACAGCTTGCCCACGCCTGTGCAGTTAGCCAGGGTGGCAAATAAAGGACTAAACTAAACTAATGAATCGTTGTGTTTATGAAATCTATAAGAAAAATAATATTGGTGTTACTGATAATTATGATAATACAGATGGTGATGATGACAATAATCATAATGATGATTAAAAAAATAACAGTAATATTGATAATGATGATAATAATAAAAATAGGGATAATGATTATGAGAATGATATCAGTAATAATGATTAAAATAATAATAATAATAATGATAATAATAATAATAATAATAATAACAATGATACAATGATAATTATGAGAATGATATAAATAATAATAATGATAATAATAATAATGATGATGAGAGTTAAAATAATGATAGCAGTGGAAATAATGATAATAATAATAAAATAATAATAATAATTATTATTATTATTATTATCATCATTATTATTATTATTATGAAAATAACATTAATAATAATAATAAAAAATAATAGTAATGATAATAATAATAACTATAAAAATAATGATGATAATATTAACAAAAATATTGATAATAACAATGACAATAATACGATATTAATAACAAAGATAATGAAAATAATAACATGAGTAACAAGAAGATGATGATACTTGCAATACCTTTAATAGTCATGGCAATACAGGACAGTTAAAGTAACAACAGTATTAATAATATTATCAATAACTATAGCGACAATAACATTGAATAGTGCATCTTACAGTTGCAATGATATTTCTTCGAACACTTTGTATAATTTTTTACTCAGTAGAAGTTTTCGTACTACGTTCTGCTACACGTAAAAATAATAATGATAACAACACTAATAAAAGAAAGACATGTAATCGTTTTTCAATTTATTTATAGGTTACGCAACAAATTCAATTTAAAGTCGGGGTAACTGGTCTCTCGTTTCCTTTTTTTCTTTCTTTTTTTTACGATAAAAAAAAAATACATATACATTTCACTCGCATTTTCTGACTTCTTTGTCATCATCAAGTTTTTCTCTTTCTGGTGTTCCTCTTTGTCTTGACTCTCGGCGGATATGACCTCCGGGACCTCTGACTCATTAGGAATCTCTCTTGCAATTCTGTTTTCGGTGATGTCGATGTCCCAGGGTCGGGCGAGTGACCCTGGGAAGTAACGGGGGAGACAGAAGGAGAAAGGGAGAGAGGGAGAGAGAGAGTAAGAGAGAGAGAGAGAGAGAGAGAGAGAGAGAGAGAGAGAGAGAGAGAGAGAGAGAGAGAGAGAGAGAGAGAGAGAGAGAGAGAGAGAAAGAGAGAGAGCACTTAAATCGTAAATGCAGATCTACCAATAGCACACTGGATCAGCTTCGCCAGATACCCATTTTGATTTTGATTTTTCAATTATTTTCTTCATCGTTTAATTATATTTCATTGTTCGCTCTCCCATCCCCTTGTGCGTTGCCCTTTGGTGCCACGCAGCGTTCAAAACAGCGGAGTCGCTAGGATTTCTACTGCGTGTGTTGCCTGTGGGAGAGCTTGTTATTTTCTGACGTTATGTCGAGGGGTACTTGTTTGCTTTACGGGCATCGGTTCAGAAGAGATTGTGAGAGAAAAAGATCAAGAGAGGGGGGGGGGGCTGAAGATTAAAAAGAAGAAGAAGAAGAAAACGTTTAGCTGTACTTCCTGGGGAAAAAACTTATTGCCATTTTTGAGGAAGTGCCAATTACCATGGCTCATCAGTTAATCCTGCTATTAAAAATTCAATCAGTTCCTCTTCCTTTCAATTTTTTTTCTTCTATTTTTCTTGTTTTTCTTGTTATTCACTCCACGCACCTTTCGTTAGCGCGCGTTCCTCATCGTCCACTCAGTTCTCAGAAACGATCTCTCTCTCCTATTCTCCCATCAGATTTTTGGTTTATTATTAGGCTTCGAAATGTTTCCCTGTCGCTTTGTTATTACGTTGTGTAAGACAGTATCTGCTGTATTAGTGTTATGATATGACATGTAATGTAATAGAAGCCGCTTATTGAGACAGAGAGCAGGCGAAAGAAATATGTCTTTGATCACCGTGGTGTGACTGCGTGTCTTGTAATTTTTGGGTGATGATGTCGCGACTTCATGGATTTTTGAATTCGAGGCTAATTGTTCCGGAGAGACAGATGCGGCTCTGGATCTCATTTTCCGCTCCTTAATCTCCGTCTCCGATCCCGTTACATGCGATTCGTTCTTTTGCAAGTCATTTGAGCATAAAGTGCCAAAATCACACTTTTTAAGTAGAAGAATAAGGGGA
>NC_051394.1:36244674-36249796 GCF_015228065.2 Penaeus monodon
TAGTTTGGCCGAAATGAAGTGTGATCTCTGACAGCCGTGATCACACTCCGGATTTCCTTCTTGCAGATCGTGATTGATAACCACATCCTGCCTTTACCTTAAATGAGGTTGGGAATGTCAGCATGGGGGGTGGGGGTGGAGGCGTTGTTAAAAAACAAACAGGAAAAAATTGTTGATACAAAATTTTATTAAGACTAATCACTTTCCAGGAAATTTTGTCCTCCAATGCATCCGTTTTTTATTGTATTTTACTGAAGCGCTGAGTGCATCTGATTCTCCGGACAAGACCATTTCAAGCAAGCAAAGCCTGCCCTTAGGCTGATCAAACCCAGTGACATTCCCAGCACTTAGGTCTAACCCAAGCCCTGATTAGAGCCCTCAGTGCCACTAAGAATTCCCCGGCGTGACGCGAGAGAAAGTATCATCCAGCGACGTCTGGCAGCCCTCCCTCTCCACAGCTGATGGAGTCGAGGGTTCTCTACTTTCCGCCAGTGCTGTCGGTCCTGGTCGCGAGGTGGTGCGCCGCCGCTGGTTTTTGTGCATGGGAACGCTCGGTCTTTACCTCGAGTCGTGATTTGCTGGGACATGAGTTTTTTTTCTTCCGGTGAACGTGTTGTGATAAAAGAGAAATATTTGTGTGATATCCCTTTGTCGAACTTTTAGTTTTTGGTTTGACGTGTTTTTTTTTTTTTCTTTTTCTTTTTATTATTAATTCTCGCTCGCTCTCATTCCATTTCATGTCGAGTATTGCCTCACAGCAGTCGACCGGGGTTCACAATTGCGTTCTACGCGTGATATTCCGTTTGCTCTCTCTTTGTGTAATTTGATAAAGGACTTCGTTAACAAATTCCTTCCTCAGACGAGAAATTGTGAAAGAACGATCGCCTTTTTGTCTTTTGTCTTTTATCATTAATCAGAAAAGGAAAAGAGATCGCTCCGAACTTGAATTATTTCCTCGTTGCGTAATGACCACGAGAAGCGATGCCAGCGGTGCCGCCTCCCCCCCCCCCCAAGACACGTAAGACCGTCATAATCAGGGAAAATGAGTGGAAGAGCCAGGTTGTGACGGGCGCCTTGTATGGGGGGGGGGGTGAGGGGAAGGGAGGAACTTGCCCTTAGCTCCCGACCGAATAGGAGAGGGGGTCGTGTTGTGGTGGTGGGGGGGGATTGTTTCCGCTCGAAGGGGAAACTTTCTATTCCACATTGCCCAACAGCCCACTCGATAAGTAGCTTGGTAGGCCCCCCTCCCCGTTTCCCTCGCTGTCGAAAGGTGGGACGATCGAATCGAACATTCCTTTGTCAGTAATGCATTTTGGTCATTATGTAAATGAGAACAATGTGTTCAGGATTAAATAGGTACTCAGATTTGTAATGCAGGTTGCGGTCAGTCGAGGTTAAACGTTTGTTGCAAACTGTAATGACTTCAAAGTTGTACATAAGAATGTCCGGGTATACTGCGTAAAACCGGTCCTGTTTCGTGCTTTCTTAAATGACCATAAATTTCTTACTGTTAGGAGTGCAAGATCCTCGAACCCTTTGTGGAAAATGACCGAAACGAAGTGAAAATCAACGCAAGTGTAAACAACAACAACAACAAAAAACAGACCAGTAAAAGTTTACTTTTGTAAGACAGTGATACCAATAATACCAAGACAGACAGAAAAGCCACAGGAAAACGTCAAGGGTTGAGCCGATCTCTGGCCACGTTCCGCACACACGGAGAGGGAAACAAACGCACACACACAAACGTACGGCGTTATTCGCCCGTGCGAGACGATCACCCTTGTCTGCACACGGAGCTATGAGACCGAGGCACCAGGCGGGGTGAGTATTGTGACGTCTTCCTCTGTTTCTTTCTCTCTTCCTCCTTCTTTCTGTCTGTCTGTCTGTGTGTATGTCTCCATGATTCACTGCCCAACCTCTGACTCTCTCTCTCTCCTCTCTCTCCTCTCCTCTCTCTCTCTCCTCTCTCTCTCTCTCTCTCTCTCCTCTCTCTCCTCTCTCTCTCTATCTCTTCTCTCTTCTCTCTCTGCTCTCTCTCCTCTCGTTATTTCTCTCTCTCCATCTCTCTCTCTCCCTCTCTCCTCTCTCTCTCTCTCTCCTCTCTCTCTCTCTCATATATATTACTATATATATATATATATATATTTATATATATATATATATATATTTTTGTACATATATTGGTGTGTGTGTGTGTGTGTGTGTGTGTGTGTGTGTGTGTGTTGTGTGTGTGTGTGTGTGTGTGTGTGTGTGTGTGTGTGTGTGTGTGTGTGAGCGCGCGCGTGCGTGTGCGCGTCCGTGTGTGCGTGTATTTGCGCGCGCGCGTTCATGCATGAATGTGTGTACATGCATGCATGCTTGCATATATATATATACAGATATACATATATATTTTGTATATACATGTACCTACATAGAAATACATATGCATATGTATATATATATTATATACATATATAAATTGTATAACATGTCCTACTAGAAATACATAGCATATTTATACGATGTATATACATATATACATACATATTTATGTTCCAATACCTATATACATACACAAACAGACATACATATATCTCCTTTCTTTCCTCTCTATCTCTCTCCTCTCCCTTCCTCTTTCTCTTACCTCCCCCACCCTCATCCCCCTCACCCCCCCTTCGGCACCCCACCCGCCATTTCTCTCGCTAACTCCGTGTGTGTTTTGCTCCTGCGTTCCCTCTGACAGCATCAGTTCCCACCCCGTCTTATGACTGAGGCAATTATCAGTGCCATCTTCCCTAATTACCATCGTTACTCCCGGCGGCGCAGGAACACCGTGGCCATAAGCGCCCTTTCTTCTTCTTTATTTTTATTTTTATTATTATTATTTTTTTAATTGTCGAACTTTCTCTCGTCCTGTATTGAGGTCTCTGTCTCTGCCTGTCTGCCTGTGTGTCTGATTCTCTCTCGCTCTCTCTCTCTCTCTCTCTCTCTCTCTCTCTCTTCTCTCTCTCTTCCTCTCTCCCCCCCTCCCTCTTCCCTCTCTTCCCCCTCCTCCTTCCCTTCCTCCTCCCGCCCTCTCTTCCTGCCTCCCTCCCTCCCTCCCCCCTCCGCCCTCCCTCCTGCCCTCCCTCCTGCCCTCCCTCCTGCCCTCTCTCTCTTCCTCTCTTCCTCTCTTCCTCTCTTCCCCTCTCTCTCTCTCTCTTCTCTCTCTCTCTCTCTCTCTCTCTCTCTCTCTCTCTCATTTTCCCATCTGCTTTCCACCCCCCCCCCCTCGCCCGCCAACCAGGATGCACCTCGAGCTGGTGTTGTTAAGGGCGCCTCCTCTGCGACTTAGGCGGGCTTCAGCATTGTCAGAAACTTTGATCTCTCTCTATTGCTTTTAGCCTTTTGCTCTCCTCCACTCTCCACTCTCCTCTCTCTATCTCTCTCTTTTAGTCTTTTACTCACTCTCCTTCTGTCTTTCTTCCTCTCTCTCTTTTTTAGGTTTTACTCTCTCTCTCTCTCTCTCTCTCTCTCTCTCTCTCTCTCTCTCTCTCTCTCTCTCTCTCTCTCTCTCTCCTCTCTCTCTCTCTCTCTTCTCGCCTGCCCTCCTTCTTTCCCTCTCTCTTTCTCCTCTCTCCCTCTCCTCCGTCTCCTCTCTCCCTCCCACTCTCTTTATCTTCTCCTTCTTCTCCGCCAAATTCCAGTGACGTATCTCTCTCTCATCAGCTCTCGCCGCTCCCGTTCCCAAAATGCTTTCTGCTGCGACCAAAGCAAAAACTCGGGTGTCAGAACAAAGTCTCTCTCTCTCTCTCTCTCTCTCTCTCTCTCTCTCTCTCTCTCTCTCTCTCTCTCTCTCTCTCTCTCCTCTCCTCTCCTCTCCTCTCCTCTCCTCTCCTTTCTCCTTTCTCCATTATCCTATTTTTTTTTACTCTGTAATAACGGGGCGAGCGAGGGCACGGCGTCGAGGCAGGTGTTTGAGGAGATCACACAGAGGCAGAAAGTAATCTTTGGTAGTAAGTTATTCAAGCGTCTCGTCGAAAGGACAGTGACATGTACATATACACTGAGGACATAGATGTACACAGGCATGTACGTAAACTTTTTTATGGTACACATGCACCGACATACACATACTAGTACTTACATACCCAAACGCAGACGTACGCGCACACTTCCACGATCCGGAAGGAGAGAGAGAGAGAGAGAGAGAGAGAGAGAGAGAGAGAGAGAGGGGGAGAGAGAGAGAAAAGAGGAGAGAGAAAGGGGGGAGAGAGAGGAGAGAGGGGGGGGGGAGGGGGGATGGGAAGAGAGAGAGGGGAAGAAAGAGAGGAAGAGAGAGAGAGAGAGAGGAAGAGAGAGAGAGAGAGAGGAAGAGAGAGAGAGAGAGAAAGGAGAGAGAGAAAGGAGAGAGAGAGGAAGAAAAGGAGAGAGAAAAGAAAGAGAGGAGGAGAGAGGGGGGGAGGGGAAGAGAGAGAGGAAGAGAGAGAGACAGAGGAGAGAGAGAGAGAGAGAGGAGGAAGAGAGAGAGAAGAGAGAGAGAGACAGAGAAAAAGGAAGAGAGAGAGAGAGGGAGAGGAAGAGAGAGAGAGAGGAGAAGAGAGAGAGAGAGAGAGAGGAAGAGAGAGAGAAAGGAAAGAGAAGAGAGGGGAAGAGAGAGGGAAAAGAGAAAAGGGAAGAAAAGAGAGAGAGAGAGAGGAGAGAGAGAGAGAGAAGAGAGAGAGAGAGAGAGAGGAGGGGAGAAAAGAGAGAGGAGAGAAGGAGAGGAAGAGAGAGAGAGAGGGGAGGGAGAAGAAGGAAGAGAGGAGAGGAAAGAGAGAGAGAGAGTCAAGTTCAAAGTCAAGTTCAAAACCTTTTTTAAATTCCTTTATTCTTTCATAAACATTTTTTCATCTTTTATTTAGGTTTTTTTTATTTCTTTTTTTAAACTTTATTCTCTTATATTATTTATATTTCTATTTTCCACTTTTCCCTTTATCCCCTTTTGTTCGTCTTTAAGGTTTGAGTTTACACTGAGTTTCCCCAGTTTTAAAAAATTTCCCGGTTTTTAAAATTTAAAGAAGGTTAAATTTTTTTCTTTTTTTTTATATTTATTGGTTTTTTTTTTCCCATTTTTTTTTTTTTTCCCCAAAAAAAAAATTTTTTTTTTTTTTGGGTT
>NC_051394.1:36254896-36274896 GCF_015228065.2 Penaeus monodon
AGTACGGTATCAACGAGACGCGCTACCTCACCGCCGTCAAGGAGCCCAAGCTCTTCGAGGAGGGTGAGTCCCCGCGGGGCCTCTCGCCACTCCCGAGACACCGCGTGCGTTCTGCCGTCCGTGCCATTCGCCGGATAATGCGCTGGCAAATATTCACCCATTATACGGACAGAGATCATATATCGAATTCCCAGCACGGCTCATAGATCAGCGAACGTGTTACTGACTCGTCTCTCCCCCAACAGGCTACCACCTCCAGCGCGGACACCCGGGACTCTTCCTCGCTGCGTTCAACAAACAGAAGAAGAAGAGCAAGACCCTGGCGGAGTTCGGCTACGCTTCCCTGAGGGCCTCCGAGCTGCTGTCTAGCCAGTGAGTCGCAAGAGAGGGAGAGGGGAGAGGGAGGAAAGGGGGAGGGCGAGGGGAAAGGGAAGGAGAGGAAGAGGTGAGAGGAGGGAAGGGGGGAGGGTGACGGAAGGAGAAGACTAGGTGTGAGTAGAAAAGAGGGGAGAGGGAGGAAATGGAGGAGGTCGAGGAAAAAGATAAGGCGAAGAACAGGTGAGAGGAGAGATGAGGAAGAGGAAGGGGAAAAGGAAAGGAGAGGAAGAGGGATAGAGGAGGAAGGGAAATAGGCAGGAGAAGCGAGAAGAAAGGATGAGGTCATGTGGGGAAGCGCAGGCGTTTGGTCACAGGGAACTTATTTCTAATTCATCTGGGCAAAATTGCTTGCAGTACTAAGCCTGTGATAGAAGTGACATACGCTGATCGTCTAAGCAACGGCAATTGCATCAGGAAGGGCACGAGTACCAGCCAAAAACTCATTGGCACCAACGGCCGACTGGCAAATTTTTTGAGTACATATCAGCGTTAGAAGCAGATTCATTCGTAACAGACAGTATTTGATTATGCATTATAGGAGAGCGAACCGCATTCATGTTGACAATTTTAGAAAAGTTATGAATGATAATTAATATCAAATACAAGAGATATATTTGACCGGTTTCGATTTAATTTCTGACGAAGATATAATCAAAACAGGTAAAATACATCTTGTATTGTGAAAATATTAATTCTCATTTATACCTTTTCTGCATTATAGGAGAGACTATTCGGCGTAAACATTTGATAGACTGTAATTTTGCCGTCCGCCAGTGCTCAGTGACAAGGCTGACTTATCACTAGACTGTGAAAATTGGAAGGAAAGTCAGCAAGGGTACTTTGAGAAGCAGAAAGGCATGCTGATTCCCAGCCAGCTCGAGCGTCAGGAGCGGCCGAAGGTACTCCTGTAAGGGGCGAGGAGGCTACAAGGAAGATTAACTTTTGGCATTGACCGGAAGCAAGACGGCTTTGTACCGCTTGTTTTGAGACTTCCAAACCAACATCTACGTAGTCTTCGGGAACATGACAAACCTCTTGCCTTCAACGTAGCGACCGCGTCCACCGCGACCACCGACCAGATCGAGTTACTCGCGAGACGAGTGGGAGGAGCTAGAAATTGTAGTTAGGTTAACGAGAGTGGGAGGATTGGCTATTTCAGGAGGCAGAAGTGGACATGTAGGTATGGGGATATAGGTGAGGGAATGACCTAGAACACATAGAACAATGAAGGAGAGAAGGCAAACAGACAGACAGAAGGAGAGTAAGAGGGAAAAGGAGAGGAAGAGGGTGAAAGAGGGGAAGAGGGAGAAGGAGAAAAAGAGGGAGAAGCTAAGGAAGAGGGAGAGGAAGAGGGAGAAGGGGAAGGAGAGGAAGTGGGAGAAGGAGAGACAGAGAAAAGGAGAAAACTAGAGGAGAGAAATGGGCAAAGGATAAACAAAGATGAAAAAGACAGCGACAGACTAAACTATCAAAAATTCACCCCTTCCCCCTTCAATTAAAGAAAACTCATACAATCTCTCCCCCCCCCCCCCCCGCCTAACAGGTTCCTTCTGACGCGACAGCAAGCTCTCTTCGGACTAGAACAGGTGTCTCTCAGGAACACTGCGCTTTACGACGCCTGTCCAGTCAAGACGGATGAGTTCTCGGAGCGACCTTGCCCTGCCTACTCCGTCATGTACCGTACTTTGGATGGGACGTGCAACAACCTCGACAAGCAGGAATGGGGTGCCGCATTCCGCCCCTTTGCGCGATTTCTGCCACCGGATTACAGGTGATAGTAAAGAGAAAAATATATTACACAGTACAGACAATTGATATAACTTCTTTTTGCGGCACGAATTATTGATTGACTACTAAGTAATAACCATTCTGATGATTGAGGTAGACGAATCCATGCCCATCTTGATTTTTTATTTACTTTTTTGGGTTAAGATGAAAGGGAGAAGAAACTACATGTTTTATAGATTAGTTCAGAAACATTTACCTTACAAATTTTACGATTAAAGCATCTTTCTGGAATAGGAAAATAGTCATGGATGTATTTCATAGACGTTATTAAAAGCAAGAAAATCGTAAGATATTCTCAAGAAGAAAAAAAAGGCGAATTTATAAAGAAAATGGATTTCATGGAAAACAAAACAAAACAATAGCCTTTCTAACATTTTTGTTTTGTTTTCCTTAATATCCATTTTTAAGGAAAAAAAAAAACACAAATAACATTTCCATCGTGGAGAAACAGAAATCCAGAAGAGAACACCCAACAATAGGTTCCTTTTTTATCAGTTACGTAAACTTTTCATAATCAGGGCGAGCCATTGTTAAGAGATTATATAATTTAAGCTTCGCCTTCCTCTAGCATGAGGCAAAACTTTTATTCGAAAGTGGCGCCAAATAATCTGGTACTTTTTTAGGTATTGCGTTCAAAAATAAAATCTGCGAAAAGGGTATCTCTAATAATGAGAATTATAATAGTGATAATAATAGCAATGATTATGATGATAATGATCCTAATAATAATTGTAATCATGATATCAGTAATATTAGTAAGGATAATGATAATAACAAGAGTAATAATAATAATATAGAAATTATTATAAAATAACAATAATGATAATGATGATATGATAGTGATAATCATATAATTACAATAAGCACATAGACACGCACAAATAGATAACACACTCACTCATGCACTCACATCCATCTATCCATCCATCCATTTATCTATCTATCTTTCTATCTATTCATCCATCTATTTATCCATCCATCCATCTATCCATCTGCCTATCTATCCATCCATCTATCTCTCTGTCCAACTATCTTTCTATCTATCCATCCATCTATCTGTCTATGATTCTATCTGTCTATCCATCCATCCATCTATATATCTTTCTATCCATCTTTCTCTCTCTCTCTCTCTCTCTCTCTCTTTCTCTCTCTCTCTCTCTCTCTCTCTCTCTCTCTCTCTCTCTCTCTCTCTCTCTCTCTCTCTCTCTCTCTCTCTCTCTCTCTCTCTCTCTCTCTCTTTCTCTCTCTCTGTCCATCCATCCATCCATCCATCTATATATCTATCCATCCATCCATCCATCCATCCATCCATCCATCCATCCATCCATCCATCCATCCATCCATCCATCCATCCATCCATCCATCTATCCATCCATCCATCCATCTATTTGTCTGTCTATCTATATCTCTATCTATATCCATCCATCTATCCATCTGTCCATTCATGAAACTTGCATATCCTGGGGAACGATAATGAATGTAACAAAAGCTTATTTCTATCAATCTGTTCTTTGTTTTCGATTTGAAAATATAAGGGACAGCATCTCCGCCTGCATGCCTATCTCTGTCTGTATCCCCATCTCCATCTCCATCTCCATCTCTCCCCCACCCCCATCCCCATCTCCATTCCCATTCTCCGTCCCTATCCCCACCATCTCCATCCCCACCATCTCCATCCCCACCATCTCCATCCCCACCACCTCCACCCCCACCACCTCCATCCCCACCACCTCCATCCCCATCATCATCTCCACCCCCACCACCCCCATCATCTCCACCCCACCACCTCCACTCACCCGCAAGTGCCATTCCGCTGCAGCGACGGCATCGAGGCGCTGCGGGAGAGCGTTCGCGGGGGCCCCCTGCCCAACCCGCGCAAGGTCAGCGCCACCGTCCACCGCTCCCTCAACCGGCCATCCTACAAGATCACCATGATGGTCATGCAGTGGGGGCAGTTCCTCGACCATGACATCACCGGTAGGTCGCGCCGAGCAGTCAAGTCTGTGGCATTTATATATATATAAATATATATATATATATATATATATATATATATATATATATAATAACATATATATATATATATATATATATATATATATATATATGTTTCTATATGTATATATATATATTTATATATATATATATATATATATATAAATATATATATATATATATATATATACATTCTCTCTCTCTCTCTCTCTATCTATCTATCTATCTATCTATCTATCTATATATATATATATATATATATATATATATATATATATATATATTATATATGTAATGATATATATATAATATATATATATATAATTATATATATATATATAAATATATAGTATGTGTATGATATATATATATATATATATATATATATTAATTATAATATATATGTATGATATATATATATATATATATATATTTATATTATATATATATATATATATAATATATAATATAGATATATATATATATATATATATATATATATATATATATATATAATTTATGTATATAAGTATGTGTATGTTTTTTTTTCTCACAAACGTGCACGTAATATCCCACATGCATGAACAGGAGCCTATCGTTCACCCACATTTCCGTGCCGCCCGCAGCCACGGCTCAGTCGCGAGGCTTCAACCACAGCGTGCCCAAGTGCTGTAACGAGCGCACGGGGAAACCACTGCCTGAGGCGTTCAGAGTAAGCGCTCTTTGAGTTTCTTTGAAGTGATTCATTTAGGTGTCTGTTTGTTGGTGTGTTTGTTTGTTAATGTATTTATTTTTGTCCATGGGATTCATTTTATTTATGTTTTTTTTTTTTTTATCTAATATATATTTATTTGTGATTTGTTTTTGTTTTGTTTTTTGTTAATATATATTGAACTATGTGTTTTTATTAATTTATTTACGTGTGTTTTGTGGTTTATTTATATTTTTCATATATTTTTCAAAGGTCGTAAATATGAATACAAAAGTAATATATATAAATGGATGACATTCAACACCTGATATCTGTAGCCGTTTTTTTACCACTACTCCGAAAACCTCCCAGAGAAAATACGCTGTCGATAGGCATATCATATTTACACACCAGAGAAGACCCTCTAAATTAGGCACAACATATGCTAATCTAAGCCTCTTTATCCAATCGACTTATCAAAAAGCCACTAAGCTAAGCCACTTATCGCACTATATATCGAAGCCACTTATCTTATACCCTGCCCTTCGCTCCCCCCCTTCTCCCTCCTTCCTCCCCCCCTCCCCCTTCCCATTCCAGCACCCGGACTGCCTGCCCATCGAGATTCCCGACAGCGACCCCTTCTATTCCAAGTGGAACCACACCTGCATGGAGTTCATCCGCTCCTCGCCTGCGCCCAGAGCCAACTGCGCCCTCGGACCGCGCGACCAAATCAACCAGGTGAGTGATCCTTTTTTTTTATGTGTGGGTATGTGTGACGGTCTGTGTGTGTGTGTGTTTTTTATGTGTGGGTATGTGTGACGTCTATGTGTGTGTGTGTGTGTTTTTTTTTTTCTATCGTTTTGGTGTGTGTGACGGTCTGTGAGTGTGTGTGTTTTTTTTTATGTGTGGGTATGTGTGACGGTCTGTGTTTTTTTTTTTTTATCGTTTTGGTGTGTGTGTTATCGGTTTCTTTCTCTCGTCTGTTTCTCTCTTGTATCTCGTTGCTGTTGTGTGACGTCGTGACCAGATCAACCAGGTGAGCGAGATTTTTTTTTAAATAAATTAATTGTTTTATTTTCGGATATGCGTGTCTTTCTGTGTGTTTTTATTATCGTTTGATGTGTATTTCTCCGTTTCTTTCTCTTGTCTGTTTCTCTTGTTTCTCGTTGCGTTGATCTATTTATCTCTTGTGTCTATTTCTCAGTTTCTCTCTGTCTTTTTCTCAGTATCTCTCTCTCTCTCTCTCTTTTCTATTTCTGTCTTTCTCTTCCTACATTTCTCATTTCATATACTTCTATTTCTGTCATTTGATTTCTGTCTCTTACTTTTTCTTTTCCCGCTATTTCTCTTTTCTTTTTCTCTTTCTGTCTTTTATTTCTGTCTTTTTCTCTATATATTTCTTTCTTTTTCTATTTCTGTCTCTTTCTGTTTGTCTGTTTCATTATTTATTTATTTCTCTGTCTATTGCTCTTCTGTCATTTCTTCAAACCCTTTTTTCTTTTTTTGGTCTATTTCTCTTTCTATTTCTCATTTTGTTTATTTCTCTTTCTGTATATTTCTCTTTTTGTCAATTTCTCTCTATCTATTTCTCGTTCTGACTATTTCTCTCTATATATATTTTTGTTTTTATCTATTGCTCTTTTTTTTTCTTCTGTATAGTCTTCGTCAATTTCTTTTCATTTTATCTCTCTTCTCCTCTGCAATTCTTTTCTTTTTATTTTCCTATCTATTCCTCCCTCTGTTTATTTCTCTTCCTGTCTGTTTCTCTTTCAATTTCTCAACATTGTATTCTGGGATATGTGTGTGTATATGTATATATAATAATTAATTATAAAAATTATATATAATATATATTATATATATATAATTTAAAATTTTAATATATATACATATATATACATATATACATATAATGTATTATATGTATATATTGTATATAATGTTAATATTATATTAGTATATAAATATTTTATATTATATATATATATATTAATATATATATAATATATATATAATGTGTAGTGTGTGTGTGTTGTGGGTTGTGTGTGTGTGTGTGTGTATGTGTTTATAATAATATAAAAAATTATAATATATATATATATATATAAAATTTAATTATATATATATATATATATATATGCGATTTTATCTGTTTTTTTATGTACATAATCTCTTTTATCTATACTATTTTTAAACTAATTAACTGCGGTACTCAGGCATCCGGAAGTTGAAAGGGCAATCGAACTATAATTATTGAAGTTCGTGCCAAACACCAAACAACATTTTCTGTCCTCAACCATATTATCTATTTTTCGTGAAAGTTTATCTCTACTTGGAAATGATCTTTTCAGTTCACACCAGAAGCTACTCGTATTTTACGCACGATCTTTGCTGGAAGGGACTCTGCGTTTTGTGCATTTTCATTCCCTGTTTCACTCTCGAAGCGCACGTTTAAATAAAGTTCTAGTCGCTCTCGCCAGGGAGTCCTTCCGGGGACTGCCGTGTGATCGCCAGACTGTAAAGCTCTCGGCTCCCTCATGAGTACTCCGACGTGCTCATTCCGTGCGGGTGCCACGTGAACGCCAGTCACTGTGGTTACGAACACGACTCTCTTCAGCATTTACTGGTGATATAGAGTATCATTTATAATTCGGATGTAAGGCGTCGCATGTTGATAACTCGTGTGACGCTAACCAAGGTTTCTGAAACGCTACAGTATCACAGTTTTCAACTAATACCACTGAGATATACACAGCGCTGCATTTTATTCCCATGCAGTGAAAAGATGCTGTACTAAGATGGTAGTTTTACCACCTCTGTCCACTGTCAATATTTTGGCGTCTTCAAACCTCACCGCGTCCCTAGTCCCTCGACACATAGATAGAACACCTTTTTTCCTTCGCCTTTGCTTGTTATTTCCACAACATACATCATCAGTCATAGGGGATTCATGGAGACGGGTCGCGAAAATGTCTCCGGAATTTCACTCCCTTGGCGCCAGTCTTGCGCTACTGTTGGCTTACCTGAACGCCGTGGGTTGTTGCATGTTGGAGTCCGCAGGCCCTTTTCCCGGTGCCCCCGCTCAGCCCAAGCATGGATGAGTAGGGTATTGGCATGGTATCGGTTTCCTGGGGAGGCTTTTCCCCGGGTTTAGCCTGGGGAAACCCTGTTAAAAACCCCCCCGTTTCCCGGTGCCCGAAATAAATTTTAAATTTTTGCAATGCAGGAGAAGGGCGCGATCTTCATGACACAGCCTGATAACGCACAGCCTAATAACGGAAGACGAGTTATATAAGCAGACGGACAGAGAAAGGAATGGGAGACAGTGAGGAAAAATCTTGCATGGGCAGGAGAAAATGCAAGAATATATTATCTTCGGATAATCAATATGTTTTTTTTTTTTTTTTTACGTAACTGATTTTTCTTTTCTTTTACTCTTCACGTTACGTCATGTACTTTTTTTATGTAACCTTTTCACTTTTTTACGCAACTGGTTTTTCTCTTATTTTATATTTTCAGGTGACGTCATACATCGACGCATCTAACGTGTACGGATCAGATGACCACGAAATGGCTCAGCTGCGTCTGTGGGAAGCCGGTCAGTAAATATTCTTTTATTCTGTCGTGACGTTGGGGAAAAATGCCAGCCACCCTTTACGACGCTTTTATGAGACAGAGGAGAAAAAAGGAGGAAGGGAGGGAAAAAAAAAAGGAAAAGGGGGGGGGGGGAAGGAGGGTGGGGGGAAAAAAAAGGGGGAGGGGGGGGGAGAGGGGCGAGAGAGAGGAGGGGAAAAAGGAAAAAGGGGGGGGGAAAAGAGGGAAAAAAGATGGGGGAAAAAGAAGGGGGGGAAGGGAAAAATAGGGAAAAAGGGGGAAAGGGGGAAGAAAGGGGAAGGGATAGGGGAGGACTAAAGAAATAAAAAAAAGGGGAAGAAAATAAAAAAGGGAGGACCCAGAAAAGAAAAAAAGAAAAGATAGGGAAAAAGGGGGAGGGGGGAAGAGAAAGAGAGAAAGATAGGGAGGGAGAAATAGAGAGAGAGAAAGGGAATGAGAGAGGAGAGAGAGAGAGAAGGAAAGAAAGAGAGGAGGAGTGGGGGAGAAGGAGAAAGAGAGAGGAGAGAGAGAGAGAAAGGGGGAGAAAGAGAAGGGAGAGAGACAGAGAAGGAGAGAGGCCCGGGGGAAGGAGGGAAAAGAGAGGAGAGAAGAGAGA
This sequence comes from Penaeus monodon, assembly GCF_015228065.2. NCBI lineage: Eukaryota > Metazoa > Arthropoda > Malacostraca > Decapoda > Penaeidae > Penaeus > Penaeus monodon. Next base: position 36,263,959 of record NC_051394.1, read on the forward strand.
GGAGAAGGAGAAAGAGAGAGAGAAGAAGAGAAGGAAAGGGGAGGAGAGAGAGAAGAGAGGAAGAGAAGAGAAGAGGAGAGGAAGAGAAGGGAGAGGGGGGAGGGGGAGAGGAAGGAGGAGAAGAGGAGAAGAGGGCGGGGAAAAGGGAAGAGAGAGAGAGAGAAGGGAAAAAAAGAGACAGAAAGTGAGAGAGGAGAAGAGAGAGAGAGAGAGAAAAGAGAGAGAGGGGAAGGAGAAGAGAGAGAAGGGGAGAAAAGGAGAGGAGAGAGGGAGAAGGGGGAGAGAGGAGAGGGGGGAGAAGGAGAAAGGAGAGAGAGGGGGGGAGGGGGAAAGAGAAGGAGGAAAGAAAGAGAGAGAAAGGGGGAGAGGAGGAGGAGAAAAAGAAAAGAGAAAAAAGGGAAAAAAGGAAAAGGGGGAGAGGAGAGAGAGAAAGGGGAAGGGAGAGAGAGAGAGAGGGGGGGAGAGGGATGAGAGAGAAGAGAGAGGGGAAGGGAGGAGGGAGAGAGAAGAGGGGAGAGAGAAAAAGAGGGGGGGAAAAGGGGAAGAGGAGGGGAGAGAGGGGGAGAGGAGGACGAAAGAGAGAGAGAAGGAGAGAGAGAGAGAAGGAGAAGAAGGGAAGAGAGAGGGGAGAGGAGAGGAGAGGGGAGAGGGGAAAGGGGAGGAGAGAGAGAAGAAGGGAAGAGAGAGAGAGAGAAGGGGAGAGGGGGAGAGAGTGAGAGAGGGTGAGAGGGAGAGAAAAGGAGAGAGAAGGAGAGAGGGAGAAAGAAGAAAAAAAGAGAGAGAGGGGAAAAAAGAGAGGAGAGAGAGAGAGGAGGAGAGAGAGAGGGGAAGAGGCGAGGAAAAAAGAGAGAGAGAAAGAGAAAAGAGAGAGAAGGAGGGAAAAAGAGAGAGAAGTGATGGAGAGAGAGATAGGGAGAAAAAGGAGGGAAGAAGAGAGAGAGAGGAGAGAAAAGGGGGGAAAAAGGGGGGGAGTAGAGAGGGGAGGGATGGAGAGAGAGAGAGGGATGGAGAGAGAAAAAGAGAGAGAGAGAGAGAGGAGAGAGGGGAGGAGGGAAAAAGAGAGAAGGGGAGGGGAGGGGGAGAGGGGAGAGAGGAGGAGGGTGGGGGAGGACAGACAGGACAGCAGGGCCGACAGGGGAAAAACAGGGGCAGACAGACAGGGCGACAGACCCAAAAATATTTGACAGGGGATAAAGGCCCGAGGAGGGACAGGGAAAAATAAAGAGATAGAGAAAAGGGCGATTTTCCCTCCGCCTTTTTTTCTCAGCCTCAGCCGCTTTTGTCAGGGATTTACCACGACTGATTTGTGGTTTTGGGGGGGACAGTGGGGGTTCCGGTTATTTTTAGTCGTTCGTGCCGTGTGTACTTTGTGTGCTTGTGTTGTGCTGGGTTTGTAATACTTGTCGCCTCGACGCTTTCATTCCCTCTTCTCCTCTTCTGTCCTTCTTTCCTCTTTCCTTTTCTCTGTGTTGTTGTTGTTGTTCCTCCTCTGTGTGTTTCCTTGCTCTTTCTTTATGTGTCGTCGTTGTAATCACTTCCTGTCCTTCTCCATTCTTCTCTCCATTTTCTTCCCTTCCCCCCGTCCATTCTCCCTCACCATCCTCTCTCTCACCCTTCTCTAACACCCTCTCCTTCTCCTCACCTCCTTCTCCCCTCCTTTTCCCACCCCTCTTTCACCCTCCCTCTCTACCCTCTCCTTCTCAACCAATCCTCACACCCACCTCTCTCCCCACCCTTCCCTCACCCCATCCCCCTCCCTCACCACTCCTTCCTCACCACCCCCTCCTCGCCACCCTCTCTCCTTCTCCCTCACCATTCCTCTCCCACCCCCCCTCTCGCCATCCTTCCTACCTTACGCTACACCCATCCTCCTCCATCACCCATCCCCCTCTCTCGCCCATCCCTCTCCTACCTTATCGCTACTCACCATTCCTCACCCACCCCCCTCTCTCGCCCATCCCTCTCCCATCCCTCCCCCTCCCCTACGCAAGATCCCTAACAGTCTCCCGTTCTTCGCCACAGGTATGCTCAAGTACAAGCCCGTGAGATTCCGAAAGCCTCTGCTCCCGCCGCTGGACCATTTCGAGGAGGGAGAATGCAGGGAAAACTCACGCAACCTGCATTGCTTCCAGGCCGGGGACCTCCGCGTCAACGAGCAGCCGGGTGAGTCGAGGGGGTGGTGGGTAAAGAGAGAGAAACAAGGGGGGATAAGGATGATAAAGGGGGTACTTGTGATGATGATTACGTTATTGTTGTGTTATTGTTACTGATATTTTTATGTTATTATTATTATTACCATTATTATTATTATTATTATTTTATCATTATTATTATATTATTTTATTGTTGTTGTTATCATTATTCGTAGCATCAAACAATTCTGCTAGTGTTTCGTCCGCTTGTTCTTCCATTCGTTACACTTAGATGTTATGGTTTGAAATGATATTCATGCGACTAAACGTCTCTAAGATGGGCATTATATCCCTTGACTCATACGCCATATGACTGCGGACTTGATTTTTTTTCATTTTGGTGTAAAATGTAGTGAACATTCGTAAATGTAAAAAAAAAATCACACGCACACACACAAAAAACACACGCACGCATGCACGCACGCACGCACGCACATGTACACACACACACACACACACACACACACACACACACACACACACACACAACACAAAACACACACACACACACACACACACACACTCACAAATATACAAAATATACACATACACAAACATACAACACACAACAACACCTACAACAACACACACATACATACATACAAATATATATATATATATATATGTCGATATTTATTAATTATATCGTATAATTCTTAAAACTATATAATTTCCTTCCTGTGTTTTGTTAAGTTTAGTTAGGAACAAAACCCAGCTTTCACTTCCTTCACCTTCTGTTCCTTTGTTGTGTTTTCCGTATTTAATGAAACTACAAATCAATAAGATTACACGACGCTTATCGGTTGTGATATGAATCGTGTATAGCAATGGTTCTGAACCTGAAGTACTAGACATTTTTTCAGTTCAAAGTTATGTTTACACACACACACACGCGCGCGCGCGCTTTGGCGTTGTTACTTGTTTGCTCACCAACTTCCCTCACTCAAATGGGCTGGTGTTTGGTAGCAGGTCCATATTGTTAACCACGATCCTCAGTCCTTTCAACACGGAGAGGTTTCTGTTGCTCAAAGACAAGGCCTTTCCCTCGTCGGACACGGGAGAGCAAGCTTTGACTCGAGAACAGCACCGATCCCAATGGCTCCTGGAGAAAATGTCCGCTATTGCCTTGCGATTGCCTCTGCGAATGTAAACAAACTAACATCAAGGAGATGAGTGACGGACGTTTCCCTTAACTCTAAGTCTGATTCGAGTGATTTTCTTGGTTATATGAATCTCAAAACAAGTAGCAAGCTTCGTCGAAGTTGCCCATTGTCTGTGGTCAAAACTGTGTCCGAATGCTCGGGCATTTTGAAACGGTCTTCGTAACTGGTAAATCTCTGGGAATGTCGATTTTATAGCTGGTTGTTTGTATGTTTTCTTTTTTGGTGTGTGTGTTATATCCTTAATTTCTATCTATCCATCTATCAAAAGTACAAACTGCATATGAAAGTTAATTCCACATGGCTAGATCTAAACAAAGCTGTTGGTCCCAAAATCCCAAACCAAGAATTTCTTGTGAACGGCAGCGACATGATGAATGGTGATCTTGTTGAAGTGCAGGCCAGCCGCAGATTCGAATGGAGTCTGAATCAATGCAGCTACGCCTCTTTGATGCAGTCAGGCAGCAAAGAGAATTCTGAAGTCCCACGTGCCAGTGAAGCAGTTTTTTTTTCAACGTATCGAAACATAAGCTCAAACCGTTTGATGTCTGAGCCACTTTGAAAATAGAACCTCGTTTGAGCATCGTTACTGATGAAAAAAAACAACTAAGGAGTTATAAAATGTGCCATTATACATTCCAGTATAGAGGTATGATATGTTTGCACGGGAAACATAGTTTAGTAGGGGAATAAACACCTAAATTTGTCTTAGTGCTCTAGTTCCCTAAATCTAGAAATAATTATCTTTAACAAGGTCTATATGTATAATTAGAACAGTGATAAAGGTAACTAAGTGATAAAGATAATAAAGGTGATTATGCAACTGATAATGATTAATTCTGAAAAAAATATACATTCTCCACTAGGCCTTAGACAGTATACACATTTCATGAATTGTCAGGAGATATGGTAGGTTTTATATACATCCTGAAGCAAGATCATAACATACACACAAACTGAGAGAGAGAGAGAGAGAGAGAGAGAGAGAGAGAGAGAGAGAGAGAGAGAGAGAGAGAGAGAGAGAGAGAGAGAGAGAGAGAGAGAGAGAGAGAGAGAGAGAGAGAAAAAAGATGAGAGAGAGAGAGAGAATGAGAGAGAGAGAGAGGGAGAGGGAGAGACAGAGATAGAGAGAGATAATGAGACAGAGGTAGAGAATGAGAGAGAAAGTGAGAGAGAGAGAGAGAGAGAGAGAGAGAGAGAGAGAGAGATAGAAAATGAGAGAGAGATAGAGAGGGGGGGAGAGGGGAGAGAGAGAGAGAGAGAGAGAGATAGAGAATGAGAGAGAGAGAGATAGAATGAGAGAGAGTTTGGTTTGGATTCCATTTGATACAATGGATATTCTTGGTGTGACATACTGTCTGCTTGATTTTGCTCACGTGTGTCAGCTGCTGCTGACTCGGCTGAACCGAGTCCTTGCCCGCCGTGGTGCCCAGCCACAGCAGTAACCTCCAGGCGACAGTTGCAACTTCTCGCGCCTGGGCGGGGCGCGAACCGCCGACCCCTCGGATGAGAGGCCGACACGTTACCGCTGTACTAGCCCGGAGGCTAGTACAGCGAGAGAGAGAGAGAGAGAGAGAGAAAGGGGGGGGGTGGAGGGAGGGAGAGAGAGAAAGAGAGAGAGAAAAAGAAAGAAAATAAGAAGAGAGAAGGAGAGAGAGAGAGAAAGAGACAGGGATAGAGATAGAGAATGAGAGAGAGATAGAGAATGAGAGAGAGAGAGAGAGAGAATGAGACAGGGATAGAGATAGAGAATGAGAGAGAGATAGAGAGAAAATGAGAGAGAAAGAGAGAGAGTAGGAGGGAGAGAGAGGGAGGGAGGGAGGGATGGAGAGAGAAAATGAGAGCGAGAAAATGAGAGAGAGAGAGAGAGAGAGAGAGAGAGAGAGAGAGAGAGAGAGAGAATGAGAGGGAGAGAGAGAATGAGAGGGAGAGAGAGAATGAGAGGGAGAGGAGAGAATGAGAGGGAGAGGGAGAGGGAGAGGGAGAGGGAGAGGGAGAGGGAGAGGGAGAGAGAGAGAGAGAGAGAATGATTGCGTAGACTGTTGATATAAGGAAAGTTAATGGATCGAAATACGCGTGACCGACCATTTGACGCTCTGGTAACTTATACAAAGCACTTCGAAAGAGGGAGAGGGAGGGGGGGAAGGAAGAGAGAGGAGGGGGGGAGGGAGAGGGAGGGAGAGGAGGAGAGGAGGGGGAGCAGAGGGAAGAAGAGGAGGGGGAGGGGGGTGAGAGGGAGAGGAGGGGGAGTGGGGAAAGGGAGGGGGAGGAGGAGGGAGAGGGGGAAAGAGGGGAAGAGAGGGAGAGGAGGAGGGGAGTGGGAGAACGAGAGGGAAAGGGAGAGGAAGGGAGGTAGGGAGAAGGAAAGGGAAAGGAAGGGGAACGGGTGGGGGTGGGGTGTGAGTGAGAGTGAGGGAGGAGACGGGGACAAAGAGAGAGAGAGAGAGAGAAAGAGAGAGAGAGAGAGAGAGAGAGAGAGAGAGATGGTGAACAGAAAGTCTTTGTTACTAGGGTTCTGTATGCCGACAGATTTACCTTTCTGGGGTTATGTTGAGTTTATTCACTTAGGGCACTCTCTCGTTTTTCTGTGCCAGAGATATCGACGCTTCTACACCACACTACGCTAACACTCTGGCCAGGTGTGTTTTTTGATCCAAAATGACTGCATTACACTGGTCCCAATTTCACGCTATCAGCACCGACAGAGAAAGGCTCGCCCTGGTTCCCTTTTTTTTTTTTTTTTTTTTTTTTTTAAGGAACGCATTTACACACATTTACAACCTTTTCCAAACATCGTCTCGGGCCATAAACTCGCCATGAAAAAGCTTTGCACTTCTCCGGTACCCATTAGAAAGAGAGTGGGAGAGAAAAAGATAAATCAGCCAGATTTGATCTTTCAGCACAGAATTAAAAGTTTGAAGATGAACTCGAAATAGGTAGGCGCTGAAATCGTCTCTTGGCGTGCACATGAGCAGCAGTGCCACGATCCGATGAAGAGTGCCACGCCATCGTTCCGCCCTACCTAGGAAACCAAACGACTTTTTTTTTTTCCTTTTTTTAAGTCTGAATTGTATACGCCGAGTGCGATGGAACTTTACTCTTCTGTGAAATCATGTTATTAAACATTATTAAGCCGTAATAACCTGCTCCCCCCCTTCAGTCACCACGTGGATAATACTAAAGTTTGAGAACACTTTGAGGTATTCATTTTCTTGAGGATCGCCTAGAAACTTCTCTCTCCACATCAGCCACACCCCCTTGTTCGTAATCATATTTAATTGTCACTCGGAGCGAAGAGCACAGGATAGGAGTAGAGCAGATTATCCGCCCGGACTATCGGGACGAAACGAGCAAACTCCGCACTCTCATCTTGCTGAAAAAAGGTCAAGAAATTATAATGAGCCTCCTCGCTCCAGACTCCTTGAAGATCGAAGGGGACGTACTCACTCATCTAAGTGTTTATCTTGCTATGGAGTGCCGTGAATAAACTTCTCTTGTCTCTGGCTACTACCCATGCTGTTTTGGTACCAAATAAGGATTTATTTGGTACTGAAACGGTTTGCCGTCTAATTAGCTTACTAACTAATTACTTATTATGCTGGGTTATATAAAATAAAAAGGAAATCAAATAGAATATCGAGCTTGGACGATCTGCTCCCCTGCAAACATTGGCTCTTTACTCACCGCTCGACCCAGGGCGTGCTCGTCCCTCTGATGGAGTACCGTCTCAATAACAAATACTATCCCCCACCTTATTCCTCCCCCTGCCCCGCCTCCCCTCAGTAACAACTCTTTTCGCTGAACTTTTGCGTTGTTTTGCGCTATCCAGACGCTATTAGTAGTATTCGCGAATCGGAACGCCTTAAGGCAATTAAAGCTTTCTTCGACGTTATCCTTGCTGACGAGCCTTTGCTGTAAGAGTTCGTAAGTCCCAGCCATTGTTATCTAAGCCGGGCAAATAGGAAGGTTAATAGGCCCCATCAAGACGTGGGATCCCCTTCCCTCTTCCCACGCTGATGCCCTCCAACGCTACCCGCCGTAGGGGCTTCAAATCCCTGGTAAATTGGGACCCTTACTCGCATGCACAGTGGAATAATAAGGGCACGGCCGAAGCTGTTCCTGCGGCGAGGGCGATAAGAGCGAAAGTATGCTGCAAACGCTATAGTAAACTCGACTGAAAGACGGCGGTCGGAACAAGGGTTCGGAACACAAGTCAGCTGGCCGGTTTGTGATGTTTCGTGGGCCATGCGCGCTCCCCGTCGAGCTTAAATGGTTCTGTATTTAGTGTGTTTTGGATTTTTTGCGTTTGAAAAGGGAATGAAAGTAATACGATTTCTTGTAAATTGTATTTATAATGGTTATTATATGCATGGTTTACCCTTTTCCATTTGTTTCCCATACACTCACCTTATTATTTTATTTTTATTTTTTCTTTCTGTGAATCTTGCCTATCTATCACAACAAAGCTGTTTAACTTCCTGATCTGGAAGGACAGATATTTTGGCAAGGAAGGAATTTCGCCATTCGCAAATCAAGTCCAACATTTTCTCTTTCAGACAAAATGCCTTTGATGCATTCGTCCCCCTCAGTTAGCCAGGAAAGAACGAGATAGTGGTTAAATGAGGACAGAATGGCAGAGGGAACACACGATTCACAGTTGTTTATTTCCATTTCTTGTTAATGGACTTGCACGCGCTCTCGCTCACCTATCATTCTATGCAGGACGTATATTTGGCTACATGAATCAACTCCAAGTGCATTAAGCGACTGCCTTTCACCAAACCTGAGCAAAGAATCCGTTTGTCAGACCGAACGTCCGCCAGGTTCCTTCCATTTCCCGCACTCTTTTCGCAAGATCATTTTTATTGAACTATTGATTAAAGTGGGATTCTATATTTAAGATTCCTTGTTGTTGTTTACTCGATGTAATCAATTTATTTTCGCTTAGTTTTTTTATGCTAGGCTATATATGATGAAATAGTGCAGAGAGTTTTTATTTATGCTAAGCTATGTTCTCACTTTGTTGCTGTCAACATTTCCCTGAAACCGGAAATTTACAAACACGTATGTGTGTGTGTGTGTGTGTGTGTGTTGTGTGTGTGTGTGTGTTGATGTATTATGTATGTATTATATACATGATATATATATATATATATATATATGATTATATATATATAGAATATATATATATATATATACTATATGTGTGTGTGTGTGATGGTGTGTGTGTGTGTTGTGGGGTGTGTGTGTGTGTGTGTGGTGTGTGTCCTGTTGTGTATATATATATATATATACATCTATATATATATATAGATAGATAGATAGATCAGATAGCTATATATAATAAGATATAGATATATAATAACACGTCTATTTATATATTACATTATAAACGTTATTTCACACACAGACACACACACCACCACACACACTCCAGCATACACACACACACACACACACCCACCCACACACACACAACACCCACCACACACACACACACACACACACCCATCTGTGTGTATTTGTGTGCGTGTGTGATTTTTATGTATATATATGTATATATGTATGTGTATGTGTCTTGTGCGTGTATGTGTATGTGTGAGTGCGTACGTGTGTGTGTGTATCTGTATGTGTATGTATGCGTGTATGTGTGTGTGCGTGTTTGTGTTTGTGTTTGTGTGCGTGACTCATCTGAAAATACGAATACTCGATCAGCTATATATTCTTAATTCCTTCCACATACTAATATAACTCGGTCATAAATCATGAACTTTAGTAACGACAAGGTAACCCGAATCTCCGTTCCTGAAGTTGATAAGGTTTGATGTATTTCTGATTCATCAAAACCGTAAAATAAACTGGTTGATTCCCCTTGCCTACCAATCAGCTGAGGAGCATAAGCTCTACGCTCTTTGCCCTCGCCTGGGGATCACAAAGGGTTTCCTTACCCTTATTATATTACCACACACTATTCTCGAGATTTTCAAAATGCTTGTGTTAATCTACTGATTTATTTATCTAATTATTGATTTATTTATTCACGTGAGGCGAAGAAGCACGTGGTGATGATTGCGGCCGAATGCCTTGATAACGTCGTTGTGTTTCAAATAATCATCATTTAGCCAGATGCGAGATGAATTATCCTCACCAACCTGTCAACTTTGCATTTGCCAGGAGAAGCGGTGGATTTGCCGAACGTAGCTTATTCCCGGGTACAATTCACGTTCCAGGAATTTGCCGGATGCAATATTTCAAAGGCGTTCGTACTTTACCGGGCGAGCTACCTTGTTGGGTGGAGTACTTTCCTGGGCGTGATAGCATTGCGGGTATAATTCCTTGGCCAGTGTATTAGTTTGTCGTTTTTTTTCGGCTGTCGGGGCTCACCGGGTGTGGTACCTTGTCGGATGTACTATCTTGACGGCTGTAGTACCACGCTGGGCGGGGTGTGTACCGTGACGAATATGATATCTTACCCGATGTAGTAATTTGCCGGATATGAAACTTTTTCGGGTGTCGTTCCTTGCCGGATGTAGTGGATTATTGGGTGTGCTCCATACCGTATGTAGTACCCTTTTGGGTATACTACCTCGCCAAATCAAGTACCTTATTGGGTGTACTCTTTGCCGAGAGAAGTGCGCACTCCTGTCCCATGCAACGCCCGCGTACGCAAACCCTGCGTCAGCGGAGAGCTTCCCTGCCGAAGAGGAGGCGAGGAGAAGCATAAAAAAAAACAAAAAAAAAACTGCGCTCGGAGACTCTCGGGGCAATCTAGGATGATCGGGAGGATCGCAAATATAATTATGTTATGAAATTGGCCCTAATGCCACCCCTTAGCTTCGTAGAATACAGATAATGTTTTTAGAAAAAGGGCTTAAAACTTGATCTTTCAGGTTGATTTTTCAAGAAAGTGCGATAAAATCAGTGACTGTTATTATTATTAATTAATATTGTTATGATGTTGACATTATATGTTTTATTATTATTGTGCCACTGGTGATAAAAATGCTAATGGTAATATGTTATTATTAACATTGTTGTTATTATTTTTAATATCATTATTAGTACCGTCATTATTATTAATGTTATTACTATTATCGGCCCAGCATCATCGGTCATCCGACTGTTATTTATTATTTATTATTAGTAGTATAGTATAGTAAATAGTATATAGTAGTAGTAGTAGTAGTAGTGGTTTTATTAAGATTATTATTAACATTATCATTATCATTATCATTGATGTTAATATTTATATTATCAGTATTGTTTTATTATTACTACTATTATTAGTTTTATAATTGTTATTATTGTTATCGTTTTTATTAATATTACTTCGCTGTTATTGATGGCATCATCATTATTGCAAAGAATATATAGTAATAATTTCAGACCCGACCTCTAACTACCTGTATCTTTCTCTCCCCCCCCCATCCCCCTCCCTCTCGTTTCCCCAACCCTCTCCCTTCCCTACTCTCCCCTCTCTCTTCCCTCTCCCTTCCTCCTCCCGCCATCCCCTTCCCTCCCTTACCCTTCCCTACCCCTACCCCCATTCCTTCAACCCCTCTCCCTATCCCCCTCCCCCTATCCCT
>NC_051394.1:36277396-36279896 GCF_015228065.2 Penaeus monodon
TTTTTTTTTCTCTCTCTATCTATCTATCTCTTTTCTCTACCATCTCCTCTCTCCTCTCATCTCTCCTCTCTCTCTCCGGCGTCTTGTCCGTCTCTCTCCTCTCTCTCTCTCGGCTCTCTCGTCTCACCATTCTCCTCTCTCTCTTCTCTCTCTCTCTCTCTCTCTCTCTCTCCATCTCTCTCTCTCGCCCTCGCTCATCTACTCTCCTCTCCTTCCCTCTCTCTGTCTTCTCTCTCTCTCTCTCTATCTATATATCTATCTATCTATCTTTTTTCTCTATCTATCTATCTATCCATCTATCTGTTTTCTCTCAACTCTTCTTCTCCTCTTTCTCTCTTCTCTCTCTCTCCTCTCTTCTCTCTCTCTCTCCTCCATCTTCTCTCTCTCTTCTCTCCCTCTCACCTTCTCTCTCTCTTCTCTTTTTTTCTCTATCTATCTATCTATCCATCTATCTGTTTTCTCTCACTCTCTCTTCTCGCTTCCTTCTCTCTCTTCTCCTCTCTATCTCATCCTCTCTCTCTCTCTCATCTCGATCTATCCCATCTCTCTCTCCTCTCTCTCTCTCTCTCGCTCTCCTTCTACTAACGTCTCCTTTCTCTCCTCGCTCTCGTTCTCTCTCTCCTCGCTCTCTTTCTCTCTCCTCATCCTCTCCTCTCTCTCTCTCGCTCCTCTCTCTCGTCTCTCTCTCCTCATTCATCTTCTCCTCTCTGCTCCCTCTCTCTCTCTCTCTCTCTCTCATCCTCTCTCTCTCTCTCCTCTTCTCTCTGCGTGCATGTCTCTTCTGTCTTTCTTCCCTTTTCTCTCGTCTCTCGTTCCTCTCCTCTCTCCTCGATACGGAATCTCCCTCTCTCTCTCCTCTCTCCACCACTTCTCCTCCCTCACCTCTCTCCCATCTCCTCTCATCGCTCATTCTCTCTACTCTCTCTCCCATCCTCTCCATCTCTCTCCTCATTCTTTCTCTCCCTCTCTCCCTCTCTTCTCTCCTCTCTCCCCTCTCTCTCTCCCTCTCTCATCTCCTCTTCCTCGTCTCTCCCTCTCCCTCTCTCTCTCCTCTCCTCTCTCTGACTGACTGATCTCCTCTCTCTCTTCTCTCAAGACTCTCGCTCTTTCTTTCCTTCTTTCTCTCTCATTCCCTCCCCCTCTCCCATCCATCACCTCTCCCTCGTCTTCTTACTTTTTCTCTCTCTCTCCCACTCTCTCTCTCCTCTCACCTGCTTCTTCTTTTCTCTCTCTCCACTTTCTCCTCTCACTTTCTCTCTCGCTCTTGCATTTCTTCTCTCATCTCTCTCCAGTCGTCTCTCTCTTACTCTCACTCCACCCCTCTCCTCTCTCATCTCTACTCTCTCTCTCCTACCTCTCGTCTCTTTCATCTCTCCTCTCCCTTCTCGTCTCACTCTCGTCTCTCTCTCCCTTCTCCTCTCTCTCTTCTTCTCTCTCTCTTTCTCTCTCCTCTCTCTCCTCTTCGCTCTCTCTCTCTCTCTCTCTCTCCCTTCCTCTTTCTCTCCTCTCCTCTCTCTCCTCGTCTCTCTCTCTCCTCTTTCTTTCTCCTCTCTCTCGTCATCGTCCTCTCACGCGAGCTCTTCTCATCGATCCTCCCTCCTCTCATCTTCCCTCTCTCTTCCACTCTCTCAATTCTTCCTCTCTCCTCTCTCTCTCCCTCTTCCTCCATCTCTCTCCTCTTCTCTCCCCCTCCGAGGTCTCTCTTCGTCCTCCTCTCTCCTCTCATCATCTCATCCCAGTCCTCTCTCCTCTCTCTCTCTCTCCTCTCACCTCTCCTCTCGTCTCCAGTCATCGCTCCTCTCCTCTCGTCTATCTCCCGTCCTCTCCCCTCCCTCCTTCCTCCTCCCTCTTCCTCTCCTCTCTCTCCGTCTCTCATCTCTCCTCTCCTCTCTCCTCTCTCTCTCTCTCTTCCTAGCCTCCTATCTCCTATCTCTTCCTCTATCTATGCCCCCTAAAATCGTCTATCCTATCTATCTATCTATCTATCTCTCTCTCTTCTCTCATCTCACTCTCCTCTCTTCTCCTCCTCCTCATCTTCCAGTCTCCTCTCGTCTCTCTGTCCTCTCTATCTCTCTATCTCGTCCTCTTCTAGAAATCTCTCTCTTCATTCTCTCTCTTCTCTCTACTTCCTCTCTCTCTCTCTCTCATCTTTCTCCCTCTCCTCCTCATCTCCTCTCTCTCCTCTCCTCTCTCTTTCCAATCCTCTCGTCTCTCCTCCATTCCTGCTCGATCTCTTCTCGTCTCTCCACCTTCTCTCCTCCAGTACTGTCCGTCTAAAAAAGCGCCAGCTCTCCTCTCTCCTCCACTCTCTTCTCTGCAACGACTCCTCCTCTCTTCTCCCTCCCTCTCTCTCTCATCTGTCTCCTCCGTCATCTCTCTCCCGTCTCTCTCCCTCTCCCTTCCTCTCTCTCTCGTCCTCTCTCTCTCTCTCCGTCCCAACTCTCTCTCGCTCTCCTCACTCTCTCAAGATCCAACTCTCCTCTCCCTCTCCTCCTCAACC
>NC_051394.1:36303055-36308508 GCF_015228065.2 Penaeus monodon
TAAAAATGACATAAGTAATAATAAAAAATAATAATCATAACAAAATATTAGTAAGTAAAAGTAGTAAAACTACTACTAATAAGTAATTAGTAGTAAAACTACTACTTCCACTAGTACTAGTACTACTGGCAGTAATAACAATAATAATAATAATAATAATAATAGTTATAATCATAATAATGATGATCATGATAACAACAGTAAACTAATAAGCGACCTCTTCCTCGACATGTAACGAGCGACATAGCGGTTCCTTGAGTCAGCAGTTAGTCACGTTTTACAAGAATTCGGCAGGTGAACTGGCAACTACATGACTTTCCCAACGACATGCATTCCTCTCGCATACCGGGAGAGCTTAGTTGAATGAGCGTATATCACGCCGACAAAAAATGTGCGAATGAATGTGATTACCGTGTTTCACGTTAGGGTCATCATCGCGATTTTTATAGAAAAGGGTTTTCATTCTTTATTTTTTTTATTTGTTGATAACCTCAGCACAGTTTCGGCTTTCTGCACTCCCTCTCCCTCCCTTTTTTCAAGATCGACCACCTCGAGTCTCTTGGCCGTTTTTTTTAATGCTTGCATGTATCGGAAACGGGGTCTTGCCTCATTAGGGGCGTTGCGAGAGATGCGGTGGGGCCCTTTTTAGACTTTCGAATTTCTATAGTGTTAGAAATGAATGAAAACCTCTGCTCAGTGGCAAAAAGGGAGGCTCGCTTTTGGGAAAGGTCTGTTTCGTGGAATTGGTTTTTGGTGTTATAGGTGGCATGTAGTCAAGTGTGAAATAGAAGCTTACTGTATTTAAAAATAGAGATGGTCCGTCGCGAATATATATTGATTTGGGTTTAGTCAATGTATTTATGGAACGATTTTTATCGAGACAATGATACTATCTGTCGTTTATGTACCTTGAATTTAGAGGCGTAGTTGCCAATTGAATTACATTCATTTGTAATTACTATTCCACTTAGCCTTTGTGTAAAGTTAATCTCTATATTTTGCGATATGCATTGCAATGACAACGTTCAGGAAGGGAAAATTGCTTACGTAGCTGTAACAAATTCTATTGCAAGAGAGGAAATTAAAATAGCCAATTCCAAACAGGTTTTTAACTTCATTTCCACCTAGAAATTGAAGTCAATTGGAGGCAGACATCAAGGAAACCTGTGTTGTGTTTGGTGTTCCGAGTATAACGCTCAGAAGTCGTTAAGGCATGAATGCAACGACGTAATTTGCTTGACGGTTTTCTTGGAACGGAAGTGGTTTCTCTATCTCTGGGTTTCTTTCGTTGTTTCAGAAATTCTTTTTCAATCTTTCTTTCTCAACCTCTTCCTTACCACCCTTTCTCTCTCTCTCTCTCTCTCTCTCTCTCTCTCTCTCTCTCTCTCTCTCTATATATATATATATATATATATAAAAATATAAAATATAGTATATATATATATATATAATATTATATTGCTACGCCAGTGGTCTTTGTCTCTGTGCGAAACATGTGTTAACATGAAAGGATGACCTGGGCATGTGTTAACTGAAGGGACCTGGGCAAAGATGACGCAGCTGGCTGTGAGCGGGGGAGCGGAGGAACAAGCCAGGAGAGACGGGGTTGGGTGCGGGCTCCTGTGAAGACCTTGTGTGGGGCCCTTGTGACCTGATAAACTTGTGTTGGCCCTGTTATAAGCTGTATCGTGCAGTGTGACATGCTGGTGTCCCCCCTGTATTGTGCCTATAGAAAAGTGTACGGGTAAATAACTTGTGTAAATAAAGGAAAGACTGTCATTTTGTGTTTACTTCGTGCCCTGCCTCGCCACTTGGCGTTTCCTCTCGTGGTGTTCTGGACGCTGTGGTGTCGGGGTGCCTCTTGGAGTGTTCAGTTGTTCAGACTCTGTGTATTAGCACGCCGTCTCCCTAGCCTGCCTTGTGTTGGTGGTGGGCAGAGAGACGAGGCGGTCGGTGTAACAAATGGTGTCGGAGTGGGTGTGTGATATTTGATCATGAGATCGCCGTTTTTATCATGTTCTCCAAAGATGGCGGCAGCCTATGAGGGAGAGGAGGCTATGACTGAGGCAGGCACGAGTGGGGTGAAGCCAAAGCCAGATGGACCTGATCAGGGCCAATGCGGGCCGGTATGAGGAGGAAATGGCATAAAGGGCAGAAGAGGTCAGCACAGAGGGCACGCGAGCAGGCGCACCATCTCGTCGAGAGGGGCAGGCAAGGAAGGCAAAGGAACAGTTCTCCCAACTTGTTGGGTGCTACAGAGCAATTTTTCATCTGTGAAGAGGGAAAACTCAGCAGTACACTGACAAGGCCTGCAACGGCGTGAAGAGTGAACTGATGGGGGAGGTGGCAGACTCTGAAGGGCGAGGTTCGGGGCCCGGGAGGGAGGAAGTGAAGGAGAAAAGGCGGTGTCACGAGGTTAAAACGTTGCAAACAGAGAAGGCAGACGAGGCTCTGGCAACAGATGCTAGATTTGTCAGATTTACTGGGGTCGGCCTGGGGTCCGTGGCAGGAAACCCCCGGCCTCGGCAGCATCGTGTCGGAGCCAGTAGATGCTGGCAGAAGGCTGGGGACCCATCGGAACCGCTCCCTTGATATAGGTGGTGGCAAACTCGGACCCGGTCAACCCGCCCCTCGTTGCCTCCCTCACCCCCTTCCTCCCCCGGGCGTGTTAGTTCACGGCAGGGCGTTTCTCCACCCTGCACCGCCTCGGCCTCCAGACATTCTGTGGGCGTAAGGCCAGCTGATTTACGACCGGAAGGTGGCCTGGGAGGTATATGTCGGGCCCATTTGACATGCTGGGGATCTGCCCAGGGCTGGAGCCAGGAAGAGAAGGCCCTGCAGCTGGTTTAACAGCGCTAAGGGGCCCCGGGTGGAAGTGTTGGGGCATCTGGCCGGGATCCCAACATGCCTCTTACACTCAGCGTGGCAGAGGCTTTGAAAAGCCGTTTCGGGCACCACCAGGCCGAGGTATATCGGCCCGGGGTCCCCGTTGAAGAAGCGGACTCGTGAGGGGTGGCGAGACACTGTCGCCAGCTGGCGCAGGATGTGGAGGCGCTGGTAAGGAGGTCGTACCCTGCGGCTGCGGAAGAGATGATCGTGGTCGGCTGGCCCGCCCATTTCTTTGTTGATGCTTTCAGACGGCAGGGAGCTGCAAATCTACGTCAAGCGGCACACCCTAGGACTTGCAGGTGGCGCTGGCGAGGGCCTTGGAGTTCGAGGCCTTCCTGAAGGCAACGCAGTGGCCTAGGGCCTAGCTGCTCAGGGCCCCCCCGTGACCCCCGGGGGCCCGGGAAAGGGTAAAGTGGAGAAGGGAGCATTGAGGAAGGTGAGCCGCGAGAACTTTCCAAGGTTTGTGTTGGGGCTGCGGAGAGGTAGGGCAACAGACGTAGTCGGTGTCGGAGGGAGTGGAGAACACGTCCTCTCAACTGACGGATTCTGATGCCTTCCAGTCAGTGCTGCAAGGACTGGGAGGTATGGTCACCATCCGAGTGCATGTCCCCAAGGCTAAGGAAGTAGTACAGGCGGAAAACTCTGGAGAAGGGGGCCGAAACCCAGGGCCGTCCCCCGGGTTTCCCGGGCCCCGACTTGGGTAAGGGTGGCCGGGCGAAGCCACACGATGCAGGTGGAGGGCTCAATAGATGGGAAGGGGCCCTGCCGGCCTGACAGTGGATCACTGGGGCTGAGTAAGACCCAGTGGCGGCCTGATATGTTGACCACTATGCAACTTCCAGACGCACCACAGAGACTTGTGTGGTGTCACGGGGCATTGTGTGGGAGCTCAAGGGCCATTGGAGGCTCGTATTGGCGTGGGCAGGGACGGTGCAGCGGCTGCCGGTGTATGTGGCCGATCTGGACGAGCACTGCTTGCTGGGCCTTGACTACCTGACGCAGAGTAAGGCGTGGGTCGGACCTTGGACGGAAGCTGGTGAGGGTGCACGGTGAAGATGTGCCCTTGCTTCCAGAGGTTGGCTGTGGGGGGGGAGAGGTAGTTTTCGGCTGAGGGGAGTGCACCTTGCCGCCAGGACAGAGTCTAAAATCCGGTGTCGACTGTCAAGAGTGATGCGTGGAGTAGAGGGCCTCGTGGCGCCCATTCAAAACCTGCAGCTGGCTGATGGCGTGCGGTTGGGCGGAGCCTTGTTGGGGCAGGGGAGGGGTTAGTTACAGTGTTGGTTTGCTAACTTCTCCGATAAGGCCTAGAAGGTGCCAGCTGGTGCAAAGCTGGGCACTTGTGAGGAAGTGGAGGGATCCAGAAGAGTCGTCGGGGAGCAAGGGGTTGGTTGGTGTGGGGCCGGGTTTTCCTGACTTCCTCGAGGACTTGGCGGCACCAGCTGTGGCGTTACGCATGGCCAGGAAGGCTACTCCCGGGGCCATGGTGAAAAAGATGACGTTAGCCCCAGTAGCGGCGATGAGGACGTGGCAGACGCTGACCGAGATGAGGGCGAGGGATTTGGACGGTGAGGGCGATGCAACAGACGTCAATGGTGACGCATGACCAGGTCTTGGGGCAGAAGATAACCCTCTGGGTGCCACTGGCAATCTACCGCCGCCCACACCTCCTCCAAACGACCCCAGCGAGAGCGAAGAAAGCCGCGCTGGATGAAAGATTTTTGTTTGTTCCAGAGGACTAATTTTATTTAAATTTTCTGTAGTTTGTTTCAGGTTTAGTATGTCAGAGCAGACGGGTCGTCTGCTTGATAGGGGGGGATAGTGCTACGCCAGTGGGTCTTTGTCTCTGTGCGAAACATGTTTTAACATGAAAAGGATGACCTGGGCATGTGTTAAAATGAAGGGACCTGGGCAAAGATGACGCAGCTGGCTGTGAGGGGGAGGAACAAGGGCCAGGAGAGACGCGGTTGGGTGCTGGGGTCCTGTGAAGACCTTGTGTGTGCCCTTGTGACCTGATAAACGTTGTGTTGGGGCCCTGTTTTAAGCTGTATCGTGCAGTGTGACATGCTTGGTTCCCCCCTGTATTGTGCCTATAAAAAGTGTACGGGTAAATAACTTGTGTAAATAAAGGAAAGACTGTCATTTTGTGTTTACTTCGTGCCCTGCCTCGCCACTTGGCGTTTCCTCTCGTGGTGTTCTGGGACGCTGTGGTGCTCGGGGCCTCTTGGAGCTGTTCAGTGTTCACGACCCTGTGTATAGCACGCCCTCTGCCTAGCCTGCCTTGTTTTTGGTGGTAGCAGAGAGACGAGGCGGTCGGTGTAACAATATATATATATATATATATATTAAAATTATATATAATATATATATAATATATTATATTAAATAATATATACACACATTTCTATATATTTTATATGTATATATATGCTCCTCTATAAGTGTATGTATATATACACCACTTTCATCGTCATCCTGTTAACAGTACTACAGGAGCAAACCGCCACGCGGGGCGGTTCGATCGCCAGTCTGTTCTCCCGGTCCTTTTGGCCCGGCTGTTTTTTTCG
>NC_051394.1:36308608-36323608 GCF_015228065.2 Penaeus monodon
TTTAAGTTTTTTTCCCCTTTTAAATGTATCAAAATAATTGTTTCATTTTTCCAGGTTTTCGAGTTTGCCCTTTAAAAAGGCATTTGTTAAAAATTGGCTAGTTTCGCTGTTGCAATTCCTCTGATCTTTTATACGGTCTATCTTTTCCGTCATCCCCTGGTATTTCCCTCTCCCATGCCTTTAAGCGCTTTTTTATTTCTTCTGGGGTGATGCTAGGTAGTCTCTAGTTCCGCATTGTCTATTGGGGCTATTCATTTGAGCTGTATAGATCCCTGTAAAAGTCTTCCCTACCTTATGATTTCATTCTTATTATATGTCACTTCTCCATCTGGTTTCTTTATTGCATACAATTGATTTCTCCCCTATTCGAGTCTCCTCTTAACTGTTTTCATGCTAGAACCTGAGAGAAACTGTTTCATTTATTTTTTTGAGTATTGAATTTCCGTACATCTTCACTTTTCTTTTTATTTGTAGTCTTTGTTAGTTCGGCTAATTTATTTTGTCCTGTTTTGACGATATTTTCATGACCCTACGTTTTTGCAAAAGCTCTTTAGTTTCTACCGAGAACTTGCTGGAGCTTTGCTTGACGTTCTTACCGCCTACTTCTGTGCAGCTTCTTTTATTGTGCCCATCGAACTGTTGTGATTTGGTCAATTTTTGAGATCTTCGTCGCTGAGAAGAAAATATCTGTTTGGATGTTAAGGTTAAATTATGTCGCTCTGGTCTTCAAGTTGGCTGAATTTTGGGCTGCGGTTTTCGTATGAGTCTCTCCTTTCCCCTCTGAGGTGTAATTTAAATTTGGCCTCTGACCAATCTATGGGCGCTCCCAATATTTACTCATTAATAACTTCCACATTTTTACAATACCGCGCCTATTTGAAGTTATGAAGTCAATTTCGTTTTTGATGTCAGATGGCGACTTCCATGTCCACTTCCGGTCTAACCTTTTTTCGAAGAAGTTATTCATGATTTTAAGTGATCGAGCCTCCGCAATGTTCATTAGTATTTGTCCCTTCTCATTCCTTGTGCCTATTCCGTGATTCCCTACTTCAGTTTCTCCTTCTGTCTTTTTACCTATTTTAGCAATAGAACCTCCCATAATTATTGTGAAATGGGTTTTTACTCTCTCGCTGGTTCAATGAATATCTTCATAGAAGCTCTCTATTTCTTCATCACTGTGGCTGCAGGTTGAAGTCACCCTGTCGCTTATACTATAGAATTCCACGATATTCTTTCCTAAACTTTTGTGAACTAAGAAACCTACCCCTAATTCCTGTTTGCTACCCTGGAGTCCTCTCCAATAGAGAGCAACCTGTCCATCATTTAGTATTTTCTGCTCTTCGCCTAGTCTTCTAACCTCACAGAGTCCTTACATTATATATTCATATATATGTATATATATATATATTGTGTATATATATTATATATATATATATATATATATATATATATATATATATATGTGTATATATACATATATATATGTATATATATGTATATATGTGTGTGTGTGTGTGTGTATGTATATATAGGTGTATATATACACATATATATATATAAATATATAAATATATTATATATATAATATATATGGTGTGTGTTGTGTGTGTTGTGTGTGTGTGTGGGGTGTTTTTTGTGTTTCCCCTTTAAAAATTTTTTATTTTTTGGGGTTTAATAATATTTTTTTTTTCTTTTTTGGTTTATTTCCCCTTGTTTTTTCCCCTTTAATTTTTTTTTTTGGGAAAAACCCCAAAAATTAAATTTTTTGTCCCTAATTCTTATAGAAATTTTTTTTCATTTTATTTTTTTTGGGTTTTTTTAATTTGGGTTTCCCCCAAATTTTTTTTTAAATTTTTAATTAAAATTAATTTTTTTTTTTTTTTGGGTTTTTTTTTATATAATTTTTTTTAAAAAATTTTTTTTTAAATTTTAAAAATTTTTTTTAAAAATTTTTTTTAAAATTTTTAAAAAAAAAAAAAAAAAAAAAAAAAACCCCCCCCCCCCCCCCCCCCAAAAAAAAAATTTTTTTTAAAAAAAAAAAAAATTTTTTTTAAAAAAAAAAAAATTTATTTTTTTTTTTTAAAAAAAAAGGGGGGGGGGCCCCCCCCCCCCCCCCCCCCCTTTTTTTTTTTTAAAAAATTTAAAAAAAAATTTTTTTTTTTTTTTTGTTTTGTTTTTTTTTTTTTTCCCAACCCCCCCTTTTTTCTTCCTCCCCTCTCCTCTCCCTCTCCCTCTCCCCCTTTCCTCCTCTCCCTCTCCCTCCCTCTCCCTCTCCCCCCCTTTCCTCCCCTCCCCCCCTTTCCTCCTCCCTTCCCCTTTCCTCTCTCCCTCTCCCTTCCTCTCTCCTCCCCTTTCCTTCCCCTCTTCCCTCCCCCTTTCCCCCCCTCTCCCCTAACCCCGCTCCCCTCCCCCTTTCCTGTTCCCTTAAGGCCTGTCTGTCTCGCCTCTTCGGGCCTAGCACAGCGACCGTTCTCGGGGCTGGCGGCGCCGCCCTCCCAGGGGGCTTCGGAACCCACTTTCGCCGCATCCTGGGCCGCAGTTTCCCCCAAGCGCGGTAAGTTTGTTTTTTAAAAGAAGGGGCTGCTTCGTAGGGGTAATCCGTTTTAAAAAAGCACACGGCACCAACACACACACAACACACACACACACACACAAACACAAACCACACAAACACCACACCACACACACACACACACAAACACACAGAGTTATACATACTCATACACAGAGAGGGACCAATAAACACAAAAAAGTTTTTTTTTTTTAAGGGGGAATTAACGTAATTTTTTGTGTGTGCGTGGGGGGGGTGTGGTTGTTTGGTGTGTGTGTGTGTGGTGTGGGTGGTGGTGTGGGGGTGTGCGGTCCTGTAGGCGTGCTCTTTAACCAGCAGGGTTTAAGGTTTACCAGATAGCCCGGTTGGTCACTCTTTCGCGCATTTTGGGTTTTCCCAGGCGACCGTTCGGTCGAGAACGGGGGGGCTTCGTGTCCTCGCTGCCCCCGGATCAGCTGAAGGAGGTCGGGAAGTCCCGCTGCATTGTCGACAACCTCGTGAATTTTTTACGATCTACAACTAACGTATTCCGGCCGCCAACAGAAAAAGGAGGTTAGTTGTTTGTTTTTTCAAAAAAAGAGGAGGGGAAGTTTTTATATAAAAAAAAGGGAATTGGGTTGCTTTTTTTTGCCCTTATTACAGAAAGTGGGAACCTGTTTTAAATGAACAAAAACAGGAATTTTGGGGGATACATGCTGTTTGTACCCCGGGGGTGGTCTCCGCATTATGTTTACTGAACTGATATTTTTTGGGGCGTATTAAGTTATCCAAACAACCAAGATTTTTCTATCAATTTTTCCGAAAACGAAATGGCGTTTATTTTTTTATATTGGGTCCTTTTTCCCACCTTTATTTTTGGTTTGTGATTTTTTTTCCTTCCGGGTTTTTTATTCCCCCCGTATGCTGGGGCCGTTGCCCTAGAATCTTTTTCTCCCCCCAGCGTTTTTTGCTTTTACAGTCAAAACCGATATTTTGGCTTTAATTTTCTTGCCCCGTTCCTCCATGGATGGTTTGGAGTCTCGGTGACAAAGCAGGCAACGTGAATATCTAGCCTCTCGACACCCCAGGCGATGCTGAAAATTTTTGAAAACTTCGTTCGTCGGAGGATCCCAATTTCCCTCCCGGTCGCTAAAATTTTTATTTTGGTGCTTCATTTTAAGCCTGGGGTTTGTGGTTTCTTTAGAAAAATTTGGAAAACGAACTGATCTTTTTTTGGTTGGCAAATAAACCGGGGTGAAGGGGGGTTTGGGGTGTGCGCCTGTCGATTTCCTTTCCCCTGTCATTGGTCAGTTGGAAAATTTTCCCTCGTTTCGTTTTAAACGGGGCCCCCAATCACATTTTGATCGTTCACTGGACCCCGGACGAATTTCCCTTTCCCTTTTGAGACTATAACGTTTGGGTAGAGTTTAAAAATTAAAAATGAGTCGCTGCTCTTTTTGTTTATTAAGGAGAGAAAAACAAACAAAAAAAGAAAGGCACATAAACGAACGCCAACTCAGAACCACATTTTGCCCCCTCCCTAAAAACATCCTACCACCTCCTGAAAATTTCCCCCCCCCGGTTTTCATCTTTTTTCCCCCAACAATAACCCTTTCCCCATCCTTCGCCAGGAACGTCCGGAAAGTCCTGCGAGGAGACGAAACCCCAGGCTAGACCTAGAGGGGGTAAAAAGGGGCAGTGGAACAATTCCCCGGGGGTTTGCAGTACCAGGGGAAACCCTCAATTTTTGTTATACCCAGCAAAACGCACGGGTAACAAGTGGGGAGAGGGGGGAAAGGGGTGGGTGAAAAGAGAGAGAGAGTGGGGAGAGAGAAGGGGGGAAGAGGGAGGAGAGAAGAGAGAGAGAAGGGAGAGAGAGAGAGAGGAGAGAGAGGGGGAAAGGGGAAGGGAGAGAGAGAGAGAGAGAGGAAAAGAATGAGGGGGAGAGGAAGGTGGTAAAAAAGGGAGAGAGAGAGGGGAAAAAGGAAGGGTGGATGAAAGAGAGAGGAAAGGAAGGGGGAAGGTAAAAAGAGAGAGAGGAGAGAAGGAGGAATGAAAAGAAGAAGAGGGAAGGAGAGAGAGAGAAACGAAAAAAAAAAAAAAGAAGAAAAGAAGGAAGAAAGGTAAGGGGAGAAGTCGAAGAAGAATGAGAATGATGGGGAAAAGGAAAGAAGGAGGGGGGAAAAGAAAAGAAAGGGGGAAAAGGTGGGGGAAGAAAAAAGGGAATGAAGGAGGAAAGGAATTTTAAAAAGGGATATATTAGAAGGAGGATGAGTAAAGAAAAAGGGTTAGTGAGAAAAAAATATAATATATAAAAGGAGAGGCCTACTTTTAAAAATAAATATAAAAAAATATATAAAATTTTTTAAAAATATTATTTAAATTTATATATATATATATAATATAATGTTTAATAATAAATTATTTTTAGAAAAGAGAGAAAAGAAAGAGAGAAGAGGAGAGAGAGAGAGAGAGAAGAGAGAGAGAGAGAGAGAGAGAGAGAGAGAGAGAGAGAGGTGGAAAAAAAAGAGAGAGGGAAGGAGGAGAGAGAGGAGAAAGGAGGAAAAGAGGGAGAGAGAGAGGGGAAGGAAAGAGAGAGGGGAGGGAAGGAGGCGGGCGACGGGGGGAAAGAGGAGAGAGAAAAAGGGCAAGGGATAAAAGAGAGGAGGACAGAGACGAAACGGACGATTTAAAACTAAAAGCGGAACCTACCTAGCCCGCTAACCGGCCCTGCAGGCATTTATCCCCTTCTCTTTCCGGAGTTCGACTACCCCTACGATGCGCTACTCCCGGCCTGCCCCAGGAGGAGCTCTTCTACCTCGAGCCTCAGGATGACCCGTGCACGACGAGGGGGCGCTGCAGAAGCTCTACTCCACGAGCTGCCCAGGCCCTTCGAGGAAAACCCGAAAAAATCGGGAAAAGGAGCCAGCGCCTGCCCCGGAGGAGGGGGCCCCCGGCTCAGCCGCTCACGGATCAAATTCAACAATGTGATTGAACACCCGTACTCCGACACCCTCTTCTACGGCAGGACCCTCGACAAAAGAAAAGGGGAATGGGGCGGGGGGGGAGATAAAGCGTGAGAGACTGGGGTAAGGGTGGTGAGAAAAAAAGATAAAAGGGAAAAACACGGGTTTGTCGAACACCTCCCAAGGGGCTGAGGATCCCGGGCGCAGGCAGGGTCCGCGGAAATTGGGGAAGGGGTGTGTGTTTTGTGTGTGTGTGCGTGCGTGCCGCCGCGCGCGCTCACACTTCCTGTTCGCCCCACGTTGCCATAATCCTTGTGTCAAAACCCCCGTTATGTAGTCCCCTTTCCGCTGAAGATCATATTATCTTTTACTTTCACCCTCTGTATTTACTAAATTACCAACCGTTTCCTCTTTGGATCAACTGATCATGTGAACTGTCAGTTTTTAATTAAAAACGCCCGTGACTGTATTATGAACTTTTATAATTTCCTTAAATTTTTTTTATACCTTAAGATTTTATGCTTTCTTTTTTCTAGTTTTTTTATTTATTTTAAAGAATTCGTTAAACCCCGAATTTTTTTTGTTGTTTGTGTATGAAACTTTTCGTTTTGTGGCTGCTTCTACAGCCCTTATTTATTTTTTTTGAAGTATGTCCGTGTTTACGTTTTTTTCAGTTTCTGCACTCCCTCTGAGGTTTTTGCAAGGTTGGCTCTGCTTTACGATTTTTTTTGTTATTGTAATTGGAAAATTGCTTGTATCCTATGTTGCTCTGATAAGCCCCAAAATTTTTTTTATTTTTTTCCTGAACTTTTTTTTATTTTTGCTTATAAATTACAAAATGTGTGGGGTGTTGTGGGGTGGGGTGGTGTGTGTTTTGTGTGTGTGTGTGTTTGTGTGTGTGTGTGTCCTCAAATTTTTTTTTGTCACTGTTTTGGTCTGATAGATTTTTTGAAGTTTCGAAAAACAATGTTGGAATCCAATATTGGTTGATCACGATGAGATTTCTTCGCATCGGGAAAACCCATTGCTTTTCTCGTTTGTATTTTAAGCATATCAATATATTTTTGTGATACTGCAGACCCGCTGTGATAAATGTTTATTGACATTAAATGAATGTATGTGGATATTCATGTTTTTTCATTGGCCCTTTTTAAATTAAATTCCCGAAAAGAGAACTTCGGATTGTTGCCGATGCTTCCAGAGACAACAATATACTGTCCTGCATTTTTTTTCTGATATATGTACTCAGAGCATTTATATATAATAATATATATATATATATATATATATATATATATATATATATATATAAAAAATAAATGCTCTCACCATTTTTACCCCTTTTGACATTTCTAGCAATAGTCTTCCCGAGAGGGAAACTTTCGGGGTTACAATGTTACCGAAACGCTTTTCAATGGAGCTATTTTTTAATGCGTGTTCCTAGTGAGAAAAAATAATGATAAAATACCGTTGTCCCCGACCAGAGTCGTGGTTTGAACCTTTTGGGTGCAAAGGTTTATGATGAACGAGTTGTAAAGTACTGCAAAGGGGAGAAAGTATCGCAAAGGCCTTTCACTGTATCGAAAAAAACTTTGGAGTGCGCTTCCCTTTTTTTGCCTTCGTTATTTTTTTCCCCAAAACAGATATCCCTGGTCACCCCAACAAAGAGGAAAAATAAAAAAAAAAGTTTAGCTCCCCCTTTAAACTTGAAAACTATTCAAAAATCCATATTGATACACACCCCCCTCTTGCAAGCTCCCAAAAGTTTTAATAAATGCCTTTTTCGTTCATAAAAAAAGTTGATGGAAACAATGCACTGTTACTGAAGTTAAAAAAAGAACGACAATAGGGGTGTGTAAATTAAGGGGTGATGGTTTCTGGGGGGGAAAAAAATCTAATAACTTTTATCAAAAAAATGAAACGGTATGATAAAAATCCTTGATTATGTAGTAATTTTAATAAAAAAAAAAGGGAAATTCCAATGAAATAAAACGTTGAAATGGTAGTTTCTTTTTATGAAAATTTATAGTTTCTAAGTTGTTGGTATCATGCAATAATGATTAAGATTATATTTTATACTAATAGTTCTGATGATGGCAGTAATGATAATAAAAAAGACAATAATAACAATGGCGATAATTATAATGTTTTAAAGATAAAGGGTTTATAGATAATGATGAAGATAATACATTAATAATATAACAAAAAAAATGATAAATAAACAAAGATATAAGAATGGTAATGATAATAAAATAATAATAATGATAATAAATTAAAAAATAATATAATATAATTTTTAATTTTTAATTATTTTAATAATTAAATAATTAATTATTATCATTATTATTATTATTATTATTTTTATTTATATATTATTTTATTTTCATTATTATCATCATCATCTCATCATCATCATATCATCATCATCATCATCATCCCTCATCATCATCATCATCATCATCATCATCATCAAACATCATTATTGTCACCATTATGTCATTATTATTATCATAGAATTATTGTCATTGTTGTCATTGTTATTGTTTTTTTCATTATCATCTGATCATTATCATTATGATTATCATTATAATTTTTTAAAATCTATTGTCACTGTTATAATTATTATTACTATTATCTTTAATATTACTGTTGTTGTTGTTATTATTATTATTATCATTATTCATTATCATCTTCATTATCAACGTTGTTATTTTTACTATTATTACCATTATCGTTATCATCATTATTATTGATTAGTAGTAATAGTATCATTACTATTATTATGTGTTATTATTATTAAAGTTATTATCATTATTTTTTTGTTGTTGTTGTTGTTGTTGTCGTTGTTGGTGTTGTTGGTGTTGTTATCATTATTATAATTATTATTATAATTTTTATCAGTATTATCATTGTTGTTGTAGTTGTTATTATCGTTGCCATTATTATCATGATTATCATTATCATTTTCATTATTATTATTATTATAATTGTTGTTGTTATCATCATCATTGTTATTTATTACAATTATTATTATCATTGTTATTATTATTATTATTATTATTATCATTATTAGTTTTCATTTTTATTATTATATTCATTATTATTATTATTAACATTATCATCATATTATTACATATTATTATATTATAGTAAAGATGGATAATGTAAAAATGATAATAATAATGTTAAAAAAAGAAAAAAATATATAATGAAAATAATAACAATAACAATAATGAGAATAACGATGATAGAAATAGTAATGATAATAAAGATAACAATAAAAATGCCATAAGTAATAATAAAAAATAATAACATAAAAAAAAAGTAGTAAAACTACTACTAATAAGTAATTAGTAGTAAAACTACTACTTCCACTAGTACTTGTACTACTGGCAGTAATAACAATAATAATAATAATAATAATAATAGTTATAATCATAATAATGATGATCATGATAACAACAGTAAACTAATAAGCGACCATCTTCCCTCGACATGTAACGAGCGACATAGCGGTTCCTTGAGTCAGCAGTTAGTCACGTTTTACAAGAATTCGGCAGGTGAACTGGCAACTACATGACTTTCCCAACGACATGCATTCCTCTCGCATACCGGGAGAGCTTAGTGAATGAGCGTATATCACGCCGACAAGAAAATGTCGAACGAATGTGATTACCGTGATCACGTTAGGGTCATCAGTCGCGAGTTTTATAGCAAAGGTTCATTCTTTATTTTTTTTATTTGTTGATAACCTCAGCACAGTTTCGGCTTTTCTGCACTCCCTCTCCCTCCCTTGTTCAAGATCGACCACCTCGAGTCTCTTGCAGTTTTTTTAATGCTTGCATGTATCGGAAACGGGGTCTTGCCTCATTAGTGCGTTGCGAGAGATGCGGTGTGGCCTTTTAGACTTTCGAATTTCTATAGTGTTAGTATGAATGAAAACCTCTGCTCAGTGGCGATAAGAGGCTCGCTATTGGAAAGGTTTGTTTCGTGGAATTGGTTTTTGGTGTTATGAGGTGGCATGTAGTCAGAGTGTGAAATAGAAACTTACTGTATTTACAAATAGAGATGGGTCCGTCGCGAATATATATTGATTTGGGTTTAGTCAATGTATTTATGGAACGATTTTTATCGAGACAATGATACTATCTGTCGTTTATGTACCTTGAATTTAGAGGCGTAGTTGCCAATTGAATTACATTCATTTGTAATTACTATTCCACTTAGCCTTTGTGTAAAGTTAATCTCTGTATATTTTGCGATATGCATTGCAATGACAACGTTCAGGAAGGAAAATTGCTTACGTAGCTGTAACAAATTCTATTGCAAGAGGGGAAATTAAATAGCCATTCCAAACAGGTTTTTTAACTTCTTTTCCCCCTAGAAATTGAAGCCCATTGGAGGCAAAACATCAAGGAACCTGTGTTGTGTTTGGTGTTCCGAGTATAACGCTCAGAAGTCGTTAAGGCATGAATGCAACGACGTAATTTGCTTGACGGTTTTCTTGGAACGGAAGTGGTTTCTCTATCTCTGGGTTTCTTTCGTTGTTTCAGAAATTCTTTTTCAATCTTTCTTTCTCAACCTCTTCCTTACACCCTTTCCCCTCTCTCTCTCTCTCTCTCTTCTCTCTTCTCCTCTCTCTCGCTCTCTCTCTCTCTCTATTATATATATATTATATATAAAAAGTATATAGTATATATTTATTTTATTATATATAATATAATTATTTTCTATTACGACCCAGTGGTCTTTGTCTCTGTGCAACATGTGTTAACATGAAAGGTGACCTGGGGCATGTGTTAACATGAGGGACGGGTGCAAAGATGACGCACCCTGGCTGTGAGCAGGACGGAGGAACAAGCCAGGAGAGACGCGGTTGGGTGCTGCTCCTGTGAAGACCTTGTGTGTGCCCTTGTGACCTGATAAACGTTTGTTGCCCTGTTATAACGTATCGTGCAGTGTGACATGCTGGTGTCCCCCCTGTATTGTGCCTATAAAAAGTGTAGGGTAATAACTTGTGTAAATAAGGAAAGACTGTCATTTTGTGTTTACTTCGTGCCCTGCCTCGCCACTTGGCGTTCCTCTCGGGTGTTCTGGGACGCTGTGGTGCTCGTGCCTCTTGGAGCTGTTCAGTGTTCACGACTCTGTGTATAGCACGCCGTCTGCCTAGCCTGCCTTGTGTTGGTGGTAGCAGAGAGACGAGGCGGTCGGTGTAACAAATGGTGTCAGGAGTGGGATGTGTGATATTTGATCAGTGAGATCGCCGATTTATCATGTTCTCCAAAGATGGCGGCAGCCATGAGGGAGAGGAGGCTATGACTGAGGTAGGCACGAGTGAGGTGAAGCCGAGCCAGATGGACCTGATCAGTGCCAATGCTGGCCGGTATGAGGGAGGAAATGGCATAAAGGGCAGAAGAGCAGGCACAGAGGGCACGCGAGCAGGCGCACCATCTCGTCGAGATGCAGGCAAGGAAGGCAAAGGAACAGTTCTGCCAACTTGTTGAGGTGCTACAGAGCAATCTTCATCTGTGAAGATGGAAACTCAGCAGTACACTGACAAGGCCTGCAACGGCGTGAAGAGTGAACTGATGGAGGAGGTGCAGACTCTGAAGGGCGAGGTTCAGGGCCTGAGGGAGGAAGTGAAGGAGAAAAGGCGGTGTCACGAGGTAGAAACGTTGCAAACAGAGAAGGCAGACGAGGCTCTGGCAACAGATGCTAGAGTGTCAGATTTACTGGGGTCTGCCTGGGGTCCGTGGCAGGAAACCCCCGGGCCTCGCAGCATCGTGTCGGAGCCAGTAGATGCTGCAGAAGGCTGGGGACCCATCGGAACCGCTCCCTTAGATATAGGTGGTGGCAAACTCGGACCCGGTCAACCCGCCTCGTTGCCTCCCTCACCCCCTTCCTCCCCCCGGGCGTGTTAGTTCACGGCACGCGTTCTCCACCCTGCAGCCCCTCGGCCTCCAGACATTCTGTGAGGCGTAAGCCAGCTGAGTACGACCGGAAGGTGGCCTGGGAGGTATATGTCGCCCAATTTGAAATGCTGGCATCTGCCCAGGGCTGGAGCCAGGAAGAGAAGGCCCTGCAGCTGGTAACAGCGCTAAGGGGCCCCGCGGTGGAAGTGTTGGGGCATCTGCCGGCATCCCAACATGCCTCTTACACCAGCGTGGCAGAGGCTTTGAAACGCCGTTTCGGGCACCACCAGGCCGAGGTATATCGGGCCCGCTTGAAGAAGCGGACTCGTGAGCGTGGCGAGACACTGTCCCAGCTGGCGCAGGATGTGGAGGCGCTGGTAAGGAGGTCGTACCCTGCGGCTGCGGAAGAGATGATCGTGGTCCTGGCCCGCGATTTCTTTGTTGATGCTTTGCAGGACCAGCAGCTGCAAATCTACGTCAAGCAGGCACACCCTGAGGACTTGCAGGTGGCGCTGGCGAGGGCCTTGGAGTTCGAGGCCTTCCTGAAGGCAACCAGTGGCCTAGGGCCAGCTGCTCAGCCCCGCCGTGACCTCCGGGGCCGGAAGGCTAAAGTGGAGAAGGTAGCATTGAGGAAGGTGAGCCCGAGAACTTTCCAAGGTTTGTGTTGGGGCTGCGGAGAGGTAGGGCACAGACGTAGTCGGTGTCGGAGGGAGCGGAGAACACGTCCTCTCAACCGGACGGATTCTGATGCCTTCCAGCAGTGCTGCAAGGACTGGTAGGTATGGTCACCATCCGAGTGCATGTCCTAAGGCTAAGGAAGTAGTACAGGCGGAAAACTCTGGAGAAGGGGGCCGAAACCCAGCCGTCCTCGGTTCCCGGGCCCCGACTTGGGTAAGCTGCCGTCGAACCAGCACGATGCAGGTGGAGGGCTCAATAGATGGGAAGCCATGCCGCCTGACAGTGGACACTGGGGCTGAGAAGACCCTAGTGCGGCCTGATATGTTGACCACTATGCAACTTCCAGACGCACCACAGAGACTGTGTGGTGTCACGGGGCATTGTGTGCAGCTCAAGGGGCCATTGGAGGCTCGTATTGGCGTGGGCAGCACGGTGCAGCGGCTGCCGGTGTATGTGGCCGATCTGGACGAGCACTGCTTGCTGGGCCTTGACTACCTGACGCAGAGTAAGGCGTGGGTCGACCTTGGACGGAAGCTGGTGAGGGTGCACGGTGAAGATGTGCCCTTGCTTCCAGAGGTTGGCTGTGCAGAGGTAGTTACGGCTGAGCGACTGCACCTTGCCCCCAGGACAGAGTCTAAAATCCGTGTCGACTGTCAAGAGTGATGCGTGGAGTAGAGGGCCTCGTGGCGCCCATTCAAAACCTGCAGCTGGCTGATGGCGTAGCGGTTGGGCGGAGCCTTGTTGGACCAGGGGAGGGGTTAGTTACAGTGTTGGTAGCTAACTTCTCCGATAAGGCCTAGAAGGTGCCAGCTGGTGCAAAGCTGGGCACTTGTGAGGAAGTGGAGCATCCAGAAGAGTCGTCGGGGAGCAAGGAGTTGGTTGGTGTGGGGCCGTTGCCTGACTTCCTCGAGGACTTGGCGCACCAGCTGTGGCGTTACCATGGGCCAGGAAGCTACTCCTGGGGCCATGGTGAAAAAGATGACGTTAGCCCCAGTAGCGGCGATGAGGACGTGGCAGACGCTGACCGAGATGAGGACGAGCATTTGGACGGTGAGGGCGATGCAACAGACGTCAATGGTGACCATGAGCCAGGTCTTGGGGCGAGAAGATACCCTCTGGTGCCACTGCCAATCTACCGCCGCCCACACCTCCTCCAGAGCGACCCCAGCGAGAGCGAAGAAAGCCGCGCTGGATGAAAGATTTTTGTTTGTTCCAGAGGACTAATTTTATTTAAATTTTCTGTAGTTTGTTTCAGGTTTAGATATGTCAGAGCAGACGGGTCGTCTGCTTGATAGGGGGGATAGTGCTACGCCAGTGGGTCTTTGTCTCTGTGCGAAACATGTGTTAACATGAAAAGGATGACCTGGGCATGTGTTAACATGAAGGGACCTGGGCAAAGATGACGCAGCTGGCTGTGAGCGGAGGAACAAGCCAGGAGAGACGCGGTTGGGTGCTGCTCCTGTGAAGACCTTGTGTGTGCCCTTGTGACCTGATAAACGTTGTGTTGCCCTGTTATAAGCTGTATCGTGCAGTGTGACATGCTGGTGTCCCCCCTGTATTGTGCCTATAGAAAAGTGTACGGGTAAATAACTTGTGTAAATAAAGGAAAGACTGTCATTTTGTGTTTACTTCGTGCCCTGCCTCGCCACTTGGCGTTTCCTCTCGTGGTGTTCTGGGACGCTGTGGTGCTCGGTGCCTCTTGGAGCTGTTCAGTGTTCACGACCCTGTGTATAGCACGCCGTCTGCCTAGCCTGCCTTGTGTTGGTGGTAGCAGAGAGACGAGGCGGTCGGTGTAACAATATATATATATATATATATATATATATATATATATATATATGTAATACATATACACACATTTCTATATATTTATATATGTATATATATGCTCTCTATAAGTGTATGTATATATACACCACTTTCATCGTCATCCTGTAACAGTACTACAGGACGCAAGCTTCTCCCAGTCTGTTCCGGTCTGGCGCTGTTTCCGATTTTATTTCGTCAGCCTCTTGCCACTGGTCTAGCCCTTGGCCTCCGTGTGTCAGCTATCTCTCAGTCTGTTACTATTGCTGTCGTTCTATCTCCGACATATGTGACATGTGTTTCACTCTGATTTATTCTCTGATCCACGTTGTCCTCTTCCTATCTCTTATGTTAATTCCCAGCATCAATCTTTCCAATCCCCTCTAGGCACTTACTAGTTTCCTCTCCAGTAGCTCGGTCGTAGTCCATTTTTCTGCCCCATATGCCATTAATGGCAAGTAACCTCTTAGTTTGCTGCTGTTTCTACCGAAGGCGCTCCAGCCAAGCCTAATGCGTCGCATTATTTCCTCTTCGCTGGATGTATTTGGATACGAGTTGCCATAGGGTATGTATACTTCTACCGCTTCACCTTGTATAAGTATGTGTTCAAATCGGATTCGAATGTTGAATAAATTTTTATTCTTCCTATTCATTTAAAGTCCAATTTTCTGATATTCTCTTTTCGAAGCGTTTTGGTAATTGTTGCAGTTCATTCTCTGAAGAGAACAGTATCGTCTAAAAATCTTAGATTTTTTAAATGATTATCCCCTATGTTGATAGCCTTTCCCCTTCAATCTATCTTCGTGAATATTTCCTCAAAGCAAGCTGTAAACAATTTTGGTAAGATGGTGGTGCCCGCCCTTCTAATCCCTTTTCTTATTGGGTTTTTTGCCCAGTTTGTTTTGGGTTTTTCCCGCTTTTCCCTTCGTATGTTTCTTCCAATATTTCTCCCAACAGACGCCCCTCTCCTGCTTTTTTAGAGTATTTTAAACAATACTGCTGTTTTTTATTCCGATCCAATTTTTTTCCATAATCTTCGTTTTTCCATACGGGGGGTTTTTCCCCCTCCCATTCTTTTTAACTCTCTGCCCTTTTTGGGGGTTAGTGC
>NC_051394.1:36328608-36329818 GCF_015228065.2 Penaeus monodon
TGTGTGTGTTTTTTATGTGTGTGTTTTTTGTGGTTGTGGTTTTGTGTTTTTGTTGTTGTATGTATTTTTATTAGTATGTAGCATGTAGGCATGTATACACATTTTCAATAAATCTAGTTTGTGCATTGTGGGTGTTTCTTATATATATATACATATATATATATATAATAATATATTTTAATATTATATTTTATAGAGAAGGAGAGAGAGGAGAAGAGAGAAGGAGAGAGAGAGCGAGAAGGGGGAGAGACAGAGACAGAGACAGAGAGGGGAGGAGGCCGGAGAGGCGAAAGAGAAGAGGGGAGCGAAGAGAGAGAGAAGAGAGAGAGAGAAAGAAGAGAGAGAAGAGAGAAGAGAGAGAGGAAAAGACGACAGACGAGAGAGAGACAGAAGGGGAGAGAGATTTAATAAATCTAGTTTGTGCATTGTGGATGTTTCTAATTTTATATAATTTTTATATATATTATATATATATTATATATTATAAAAATATATATATTTATTCATATAGGGAAGAAAAAGAGAGAGAGGAGCGAAAAAGAAAGAGGCGAAAAAGAAAAAGAGCGAAAGAGAGAGAGAGCGAAAGAGAATGGAGAGAGGCGAAAGAGAGAGAAGAAGAGAGAGGAGAGAGAGAGGGGAGAGAAGAAGAGAAAGAAAGAGAGAGTCGGAAGAGAGAGAATCAAAAAAAGAGATGGGCGAGAAGAAAAGAAAAGGGGAGAGAGAGAGAGAGAGAGAGAGAGAGAGAGAGAGAGAGAGAAGAGAGAGAAGAGGGGGGGGGGGGGGGGGGGAGGAAAACGACTAATATATTATATTTTATTTTATATATTTTAATTATAAAATATTATATATAAAAAACAAAAAAAAAAAAAAAAAAAAAAAAAAGAGAAGGAAAAAAAGAGAGAAAAAGAGCGAAAAAGAGAAGAGGAAAAGGGGAAGCGAAAGAAGAGAGAGAAGAGCGAAGAAGGAGAGAGAGAAGAGAAGAGCGAAAGAAAGAGAGAAAGAGACGAAAAGAGAGAAGAGAGAGAGAAGAGGAAAAGAGGAAGCGAAAAAAGAGAGAGAGAAGGAAAGAAGAGAGGAGAGGGGAGAAGAGAAGGGGGAGGGGGGGGGGGGGGGGGGGAAAAGAGAGAGGAGGAAAAGGGGGAAAAAGGATGAGGGAAAAGAGAGAGGGAAAGAGGAAGAGAGAAAGAGAAGAGAGGGGGGGGGGGGGGGG
>NC_051394.1:36332418-36334978 GCF_015228065.2 Penaeus monodon
AAAATATTTTAATATATATATATTTTTTGGGTAAAATTATATATATTTTTTATAAAATTTTAATTTTTAAGTATATTTATATTATAATAATATATAATATATATATATATATTATTATATATATATAAAAACCCCCAAAAAAAAAATAAAATTTATAAAATTTAAATATTAATATATATATAATATTATATATATTATATATATATATATTTTGTATGTATTATGTAGTATAAATGATGTATCAAAAAACAACCACACACACCCACCACATATATATTTATAACACAGTATATATATATATTTTATTATATTAATTTTATAATATATATATATATATATAAAATTAATATAAAATTAATATAATAATATAAATAATATTTATTATTTTATATACATGTTATATTTTTATATAAAAAATATATTTATATTAATATTTTATATTTATTTACACAATATATATAATTTTTAATAATATTATAATATATTATATAAAATTTAATATAATTAATACCACCACACCCACACAAAACCACACACCCCACACAACACACCCCCACCCACCACACACACACACCACAACCACATATATATATTTTAAAATATATATTTTATAATATATATAAAATTATATATATTAGAGAGAGAAGGAGAGAGAGAGAGAGAGAGAGAGGAGAGAGAGTGGGAGAGAGAGGAAAAGAAATAGAGAAACACACACACACACCAACCACACACACCCACAACACACACCACCACATATATAAAATTTTATATATATAATAAAAATTATTATAAAAATTTAATTATTTTAAAAATATTATATATATAAAATTTTTTTTTTTTTTGTGGTTTTTTGGTGTGGGGGTGGTGTGTGTGTTTTGGGTGCATGCGTGTGTGTAATTATTTTTATATTAATTATAATTATTTTTATAATATATAAATATTTTTTTTTTTTTTTTTTTTTTTTTTTTTTTTTTTTTATTTTTATTATATATATTTATATTATAATTAATTATATTTATATATATATCTGTGTGTTTTTGTGTTTTGTGTGTGTGTGTGTTTTATTTTTTATAAATATATATATATATATATTAATATATATTATTATATATAATAATCAAATATTTTATACATATAAACATATATATTTTTTAAACCCCCACACACCACACACACCACCACACCCCACCACACACACACACACACTTTAATTATATATAAAATATTATATATTATATATTATATATATTATAAATAATATATATATTTAATTTTATTATATATATTATTTTAAAAAAATTTATTTTAAAAATATTTGTTTGTATCTTTTAAAAATTTCACTCATTCCTTCGTGTTTTATTTTTGCAAAAATGCAAACACGCGTACCTCTTCCTTTCCCTTCGCCTCTTTAGCGCTATTATACGTTCCAAAATTGAGCCCCCACCCCCCTGCCCCCGGGCCCTCATCTTCTTTCCCCCCCTCCCCTCCTTTCTCCCCCTCCCCCCTCCCCTCCGCTTTACGACCTGCTCTCCGGGAAAGGAAGTAATTAGCTCCTACTGAGTTCCTGCTCCCCCCTTTCCCGATGACGGGGGGATGGCCGACCCTTTTCCTCTTTTGGGGGTTTTAGTGACGGTTTCGTTGTATTGTTCAGCTTATTTATTTTCTGGTTATATTTTGTCAAGCGATCAATTTATCTTTTCATTCATACTTTTTGTTTTATTATCATTGTGGAATATTGTTTGCTATTTTATTACTATCATTATTATTATTATTATTATTATTATCATTATTATTATTAGCATTATTATTAGCATTATTATTATTATTATTATTATTGTTATTATTATTATTTTTATTATTATTTTTGTTGTTGTTATTATTAATTAAATACTATTATTATTATTTTTTTTTTTTTTTTTTTTTACTATTATTATTATCATCATTACTATTATAATCTTTATGATTATTATCCATTATCTTTTTCTATTGTTCTTTTTTTACTATCATTATCATGATTATCATTATTACCAACAGTATCATTGTCGATACTGCTATCATCATTAGTATTATTGCTCTTCTTGTTATAATAATAATAATAATAATAATAATAATAATAATAATAATAATAATAATAGTAATAATAATAAAGTAATAATAATAATAATAATAATGATAATTTTAATAGTGATGAAAAGATATAAATAAAAAAAATGGTTTTAAAAATATTAAAATAATAATAATAAAAATAATAATAATAATATTAATAATGATAATAATGATTATTATTACTATTACAATTATTAGTTGTAATTATCATCATCATTATAATCATCATCATCATCACCATTATTATCATCACTGTTATTATTTTATTAATATTTTTTATTATTATTATTATTATTATTATTTTCATTATTATTATTATTCTTCTTATTTTCATTATTTCTATTATTATCATTATTATTATTATCATCATTTTCATTATTATTATTTTTACATATTATTATTATTATTATTATTTTATTATTATTATCATAAACATCATTATTATTACCACTAT
>NC_051394.1:36346108-36351108 GCF_015228065.2 Penaeus monodon
TCTCTCTCTCTCTCTCTCTCTCTCTCTCTCTCTCTCTCTCTCTCTCTCTCTCTCTCTCTCTCTCTCTCTCTTTCTCTCTCTTTCTCACACACACACACACAGCTTCCCGCTATTTGACCGTACTCGACCTCCCTCAAATGAATTCTGCGCAGTTTTTTTAATGATAGGGATGATAATAATAAAAAAATAATAACGAAACTACTACTACTGATAATAATAATTATAATAACAATCAGAGCACCAACAATAATAATGATAATATTAATACTACTGATAATAATGATAATAAAATGATGATAATGGTAATGATGATAGTAACAGTAATAATGATAATAACGACCATAATATAATAATAATAACAATAATGATAACATTAATAGTAATGATAATAGTAATATCAATGATAACAACGAGAATGAGGACGATAATAATAATGAAATACGACAAAAATTATTGATAGATTATAGCGATAGATGAGTCATACCAAACCATACAGTCACTGGTATACTAAATAATGTTGATACTTAAGCAACACCACTGTATTTCGATTGGGAAAAATAATATAGCTGTGCTTATCTCTGAATACTCTAATCTTATATATTTCTTCCTTTTTTCACTATGCCTCGTCCAGTCTTACGTATGTCTTAAACTAGTCATCATCATCATCATCATCATCATCATCATCATCATTATTGTCATTATTATTATTATTATCATCATTACTATGATTTTTGAGTGGTTATGTAATGGGAGGGGAGGTGGGGGGGGGAGGGTATTAATGACGTGGTGGGGTTGGGGGGAGTTGATGGAGGAGGAAAGGTACTAACTCACGTGTTGGGGGAGCGGGGGGGGGGGTCATTATGTGTTGTTACGATCAAGAGGAAAATTGCGATTCGGCGTTACTGTTATTGTCCGGGCGATTATTCTCTTAGCACTGATATTTACGTTATCAGTGTAGTAGTAATTAGAGTAAAAGTAACAACTATGATTTGGATGAATATCATTATTACTATTGATTATAATGTGTCATATACTGCATTCGCCATGACACTCATTGTTACTGTTCCTGTGTTAATGTTGTTATGAATAACGTGTTTTCAAGAACATTTTATCGATAAAAACGATAATGTTTAGTACCTCTAATGTAAACATGCATTTATGAATATTAGTTACGATAATTATGATGACGGCCAATATGCCTTTTTTTTTTACTGATTGCATAATTTTCATCATTACAGTTACGGCAATTAATTCATAATTATCACACGCAAAATATAAATTGCATTCACCGTGTCATTGCTAATACCTTCATCAAAACCACAACAAATGATCCAATAATAAGCATTGTATATATCCAAATTGATTTTAGCATAATCATACTAATATGTAATAATAATACTGGTACAAAAAAAATAATAATAATAATAAAAGAAAATCCAAATAATAATTAAGTAAGTGAAATCACTCAATCTCTGAAATATTTTTACCTCTGATATGAATCTATCGTTAATCAACTTTATTTGGTGCGCAGTATCATCGCCTTTACTATAGTTGGCGCTGGCACAGGATTCCAACAGTTTCACCCCTCCCCCCTTTTGATGTGGAGAGTGTCGTGGATCACTGCGAATTTGCAGCGACCACGCCTTCAGTCATATATACACGCGCCACTGATTTCCTTTGTCATAAAGTTCCCGCGTGCCCTCTGCGCCCATACTTGCTTGCTTGCTTGAGCCTATAGACAACAGTCTTTATCTCCTGAGGATGCGCTACACTCGCCCTGAGGCTACGCGCATAGAAAACGCGCTTGCTGGAGGAGCCAATAGAAAACGCGCCTGCTTCATTCTTTGTTTTTTATTCTTTTGTAGTTTTATTTTGTTAAAACCTATTTGTATTATTTATTTTTATCCTGTCTAAACTCGAAATAAAACACGAACCAATGACATGAAAGTAGAGGAAATGAATAAAGGGATAATTCTGTAATTTATTATTTTAAACTACGGTTTCTATACATTTTATTTATTCTGATTATTTTTTAGTTATTTTACCTTTTTATTTTTTAATATATAATTTAAAAAACACTTATAATGAAAGAGAGCCACCCTCATTAATACACACTCCCGCTAAAAGGTAACGAGGGGGGATAAAAAGCACTTAGAAGGGGGTCTCTTCTAAGTGGTCGTGGAGCGTTGTCGTTAGGGTATTGGAAGACATTTGTGTCATTTTAATAAAGGCAGTGGAGTAGATAGACCGGTGCTTCGTGTTACGCAGTCATTCTTAAGGATTTTAAGCTCGTGTTTTATTTCATTATTTTACTTATTTCATTTCATTGTGTTTTATTTGTGTTTGTTTTACGTGTTTGTCTTGTTGATTTTAAGTTGTAATTGAATGTTTTAGTTTTACTTGTGTTTTACTAGTGTTTACTCGTCTTACTCGTGTTTTAGCTGTTTTATCGTTCGTGTTCTAATAAATGTTTTAAAGGTTTAATGAATCCACATGCTTTCCAAACCCCCCGACACTTGTAACGAAAGGCATAAGTCCTAATGAACCTGCTAAAGATGTAGTGAACCGAGTCAAAACAAATGCAACGCTGAATCGTGCACCATGCGTTAGGGAATAGGTCCCCCGCACACGCCTCTTCGGCTAAAATACACGCATACCAATCTTTTACATTCTCGCACTAAACACATACACTCAGACACACATAAATACACTTACCCACTATCTCTCTGTTCCTTCCACTCTTCCTTACACTTCGCCATTCCTTCTTTACATATATACAGACGTTCCCATACGGTAATTAAATGGGTGGTGGCAGCGAACGCTTCTTGCACACCTAGCGAGATGTAATCGTATGCAAGTTGCTACAAGGGAGGGGATGGGGTGGGGGGACTACTGGTCCTGTCGTGAAATTTTTGTGACCCGAAAGGAACGGGGTTGTAGAAGATATTGTTATTGTTGTTATTTTATTATTATTATAATAATTACTACTATTTCTGTTATTATTATTATTATTATTATTATTATTATTATTATTTTATTATTATTATTATATTATTACTGTTATATTATATATCATATATTTAATTATTATTATTAGTTTTTTATTATTATTATCATTATTATTATCATTATTATTATTGTTGTCATTTTTATTATCATTATTATTATCATTATTAATCATCATCATCATCATCATCATCATCATCATCATCATCATCAACAACATCATCATCATCATCATCATCATTATTATCATCATCATTATTGTTATTATTATTATTATTATTATTACCATCATCACTATCATTATTATAATAATAATCATTATTATAACCATTACTATTATCATTATTGCCTTCATTATCTTTATCACCACTGTTGTTTATTACCCTTACCATACTTAGTGGTGGTGAAACCTTTATCCAAAATATAATCCCTATTCGCTAATTTTATACTAATTCGCCTCTCACCGTCAGACCATTTACCTTATACTCTCCCGCCATGTATAAAACAAAGGAGCATCGGAGGGAGATGCTTCAGATGGATTCGAAAGCGGATTTGGGGATTTCGATTAGGATCAGATCAGTTATCTTCTTCCGGCCAGAGACTCTGTACTACAGTAAATAGCTGCTGTTGCCAGCTGTATTAATTCCGTCCTTATTTTCTGTGTATTTTCATCTTTTTTTCTCTCTCTCTCTCTTTTCATTTCTTTTGAGATTTTTTTTACTTTTATCCGAAAGAAGATTAGTGGTTAAGGGGGACGCGGTTTTCCCCTTATCTGTCCCTTCGTTTCCGAATAAATGTAATTAGTCGAGGGATTAACGAGTATTACTTTTGTTTCCTCATTTTCATCCTCCCGTTTACCGGATTATGATATCAGTACGGATATGCGCGGATTTAAATGCTTATTTGTCTATTGATCTCTTTTTCTTCTCGATTCTTCTACCTGTGGAATTTATACTTGCCTGTACTTGTGTTTGTTTGTTGGTGTTTGTATGCGTGCGGGTGTGTGGATATATATTTTTTTTTTTGTGTGTGTGTGTAATGTACGTATGTATTTAGGCATG
The DNA here is from genome assembly GCF_015228065.2 of Penaeus monodon. Classification (NCBI taxonomy): domain Eukaryota; kingdom Metazoa; phylum Arthropoda; class Malacostraca; order Decapoda; family Penaeidae; genus Penaeus; species Penaeus monodon. Next base: position 36,350,176 of record NC_051394.1, read on the forward strand.
TATGTATGTATCTCTCTATACCTTAGTGAGCGTGTGTTTATTTACATATGTATGTATATGTATCTACACACACGCACGCACACACACACAAACACACACACACGCGCACGCGCACAAAACACACAATCTCCCATGCTATTTCCCTGCCATCTACAATCCTTTATCCTCTTCAACATTCAAATTTTCTATCATTCATTAAAAAAAAGCATCATCACTTTTAAAAAAATTCAGATAACCATGGTCCCCCCCCCCTGGTTGCAAGTTAGATTCTAGGATTTTGTTTGTCAATGATTACTCTATATCCTTATGCTTAAAATACCTAAAATCATGTTTATTAATGTACTTTTACTTAAAATGCTTATATTCTTTGTTTAATTTCTTTACTTAAAATGTTACTTTACTTAAAATATCGGGGTCGATGCGGGTGGAATGCACGACACAGTTGGGTTGGCAGCCCCTTCCGGCTAACGTTGCAACCTTTAGTCATTCAGCTGCCAAGCAGTCGGTTGTATATCTCAAATATTTCTATGGAGATAGTCTTGAGAGAGAGAGAGAGAGAGAGAGAGAGAGAGAGAGAGAGAGAGACAGACAGAGACAGAGAGACAGAGACAGAGAGAGTGATCGTGTGTGTGTGTGTGTGTGTGAGCGCGTATGTGTGTGTATGTGTGTATATATATATATATACACACACACATATGTATATATACATATATATATATATATATATATATATATATATATATATATATATATATATATATAATCATTTGAATAAATATCTACTAAAAGAGTAAACAGCGACGCATTTTTTTTCGATTCTTTTACCATTATCAAGCATCATTTATCATTTGCACATGCAGTTGCCGGTTTTCCTGATTTCTGCTTTTCTCTCATTCTTACCAAAATGTGGCAGTTGAATGCGTACATATCAGT
>NC_051394.1:36366108-36371108 GCF_015228065.2 Penaeus monodon
TTCCTCCTCCTCCTCCTCCTCCTCCTCTTCTTCTTCTTCTTTTTCTTCTTCTTCTTTCTCCTTCTCTTCCTCTTCTCCTCCTCCTCCCTCCTCCTCCTCCTCCTCCTCCTCCTCCTCTTCCCCATCCTCTTCCCCATCCTCCTCCTCTTCTTCCCCCTCCTCCTCCCCCTCCTCCTTTTCCTCCTCCCCCTCCTTCTCTTCTGCATCCCCCTCCTCCTCTTCCTCCTCCCCCTCCTCCTCTTCCCCCCCCCTCCTCCTCTTCCTCTCCCCCTCCTCCTCTTCCTCCTCCCCCTCCTCCTCTTCCTCCTCCTCCTCTTCCTCCCTCCTCCTCCTCCTTCCCCTCCTCGTCTTCCTCCTTCCCCTCCTCCTCTCCTTTTCCTCCATTCCTCCTCTTCCCCTCTCCTCCTTCCTCTTTTCTCCTCCTCTTCTCTTCCTCCTCCTTCTTCCCCGTCCTCCTCTCCAGTGAGCAATTAGCCGATGATTAGCTGGCAGGGAAGGGGACAATTGCCTAATGAGGTTAGGTATAAGGATGATTGAGGCCTTTTTTCGATACGGATTCTCTCCCTCATTCCGCCTTCACTCTTTTTTTTTTTTTTTTTTTTTTTTTTTTTTTTTGTTATGGGAATTATGCCGTGGGTGTGTGTGTCGGGGGAGGGGGGGGGCGAAGGGGGGGGAAGAAGAGTTATGGTAAAATTGTTGTTGTTTATTGTTTTGTTTTTACTTACGCTGTTGTTTTCGCAGTTTTGTTGTTGTCTTTTTTTTTCGTCTATTTCATTCATAAGTATTATGCAGATTTTCTTCTCCGTTTTATGTGATTATTGTGTTATTTCTGTTAAATGATTCTTTGGTAATGAATTTTGTAAATGATTCTAAGAATATATTATTTTTTTTACCTAATATTCATTATGATGATGACGGCGACGGTGATGATAATGGTAATGATAATAATAATAAAATAATAATAATAATAATAATAATAATAATAATAATAATAATAATAATAATAATAATAATAATAATAATAATGAATAATATAATAATATAATAATAATAGTAATAATAATAACAATAATAATAATAAAACAAATAATAAAACAACGACAATAATAACAACAAAAATAATAACAATAACATACATATAATAATATAATAATATCATAATATATAATATATATAATAAAAATGATAAAGATTAAAATTATATAACAATAGAAAAAAACAATATCATATAATAATATAATGTATAAAATAATTATGATAAAATAATACCACTAATATATACTATATATCTATTTTATAATAATATCATTTGAGATTGATGATAATATGATAAGTAATGATATAATAATTAATAATAATATAGTAGTAATAATAATATATAATAATAATATATATAATATATTATATGAATAATATATAATATAATACAATACAATAAATATAAACTAATGTTTTAAAACGAATACAACTAATACATTATATATCATATGCATCAATACAATGGTGCTATAAAAATGTATATTATCATATATCATTATAGTAATTATGCATGAGTTATATGTATTATTCCATATACGATTTATCGATCAAAAACTTCTCTTAATACGACAGCCATAATTATATTCTTAGCCGTGATTAGTGCTTATTTTCCTGATATAATTATTTCATGTTTTTGCTGCTATTGTTATTGGTATTATCACTTACTATATATGTATATTATTTTTCTTATTTGTTATTTTATTATTAGTATTATTATTATATTATCATTATTATCATTATTATTAATTATCATTATTATAGTATTAGTGTCATTAGTTTATTATTATTATTATTATGTATTATAATTATTATATACTTACATATTTATTATTATGCTATTATTTTTAGTATTAGTGTAGTATAGTAATAGTGTATTACTACTGACTACTATATGCTATATTATTACTATTATGTAAATATTATTATTATTATTATTATTATTATTATTATTATTATTATCATTAATATTATTATTATTACCATTTTTGTTATCATTATTAACATAACTGATATCATTAATATCAATAAATTTTTCGTGATTCCTACTATGTATATCCTCCCTCTTTCTTTCTCTTGTTCGTGTGACACCCCTCTGGTGCCCTCCTCTCTGGTGCCCTCCCCTCTGGTGCCCTCCCCTCTGGTGCCCTCCCCTCTGGTACCCTCCCCTCTGGTGCCCTCCCCTCTGGTGCCCTCCCCTCTGGTGCCCTTCCCGCTGGTGCCTTCCCCTCTGGTACCCTCCCCTCTGGTGCCCTCCTTTCTTGTAGCTGTAGATGGGCGCTAAGACTCAGTGACTACATTATTTTTATATGGTGAGCTCGCAGCCGTATTGGTTCCTGATAATGGGTAGAGTGAACTGAAATCAGTTGATTCCCTTGTATTTAAATTAGAAACTAGGTAAAATAATGAAAAAAAAAATCGTAGACTGAAGATCTTCCAAGGATACAATCTTAAAAATCAGAAATTAATTTTTTAAAAATGGGTTCATATATACAACTAAATATAAAGAAAGATGTCCAACTCATTCGCACATTAAAAAGGAAAGGAAAACTGAAAATTAAAACTTATTTTGTATATTTCGTTACATGTTTTGACGCGCCGAGTATTCCACTGGCCAGAGCGTTCCGAACACTCACACAGAGTGAAGACGATCTCTTTTTTCCGCTATATTTAAGTCACACAGACGTACCAATAGTGAAATAGATCGAAAGAGAATTACAGTAGTAGAATGACACGTAAAATAGATATGTCTTCATGTCAGAACAAATCTTCCGTAGGTGGAAAACTGATAACTAAAACCTAAGGTCTTCTTTTTCTGTAGCTTGACTAATTGACTAAGGAATTCAAACAAGAAGTGAAAAATATAGTCACATAAGAAAATAGAGCGTGGCAAGCTAAAATGAAATCGAGTAAAACGAGAAACAGCAACAAGAAAAACGAAAAATAGCCATCCTTAAGAATAAAGCGAAAACAGAGTTTACAGGCGGCGCTGGCCGGAGAAACGGGAGGCTGTGAGATGCCCCTTGTCACATCTCATGCCCTTCGAATTTCATCTGAAACCTTCCTTATCACCTCCCTCTCGCCCACCAACTCGAGAACATCCACGAGCTTCTCTGAAACCCAGGAATCCTCCACAAACTCTTTCGAGAAAACATCTCTGAAGCAGCGGTTTCAGTTCTGTTTCCAGGTTTCACGAGGCAGAACTGGCCTTGCATGTTTTGATGGATCTTTTCTTTGAGATATGGCGTATTGTAGGGATTGATATTTCCCTGCCAAAAGAATTCCATGCATCTGTTACTCCACTACTAATCTCGGCATCATATTTTTCTTCTGGGAATTTTACAAAAAAATAACAATAAAAAGATAAATAAATAAATCGTCAACCATAGTGATGTACATTAGTGATGTTTTAATCACGGTTATAATGGCTTACACACCCACCCCGCTATTCACAAATATTTACACTACGGTACGGTACTTGATTCGTAAATGCCATATCCCAAGTAACAAAGGCAGTAATAGTAATCGAGTCAACTTTACATATCCCACTATTCCTCACGTTGATTAGTAAAGCAACTGTCGCTTTTCTTGTTATATATCATTATAGATGTAATTACCATCATTGCCCTTGCTATTCATCCTAGTACTATTATGAGTGCCATCATTCATATTACCATTATTACTACCATCATCTCCTGCTCTCCTGCTCTCCTGCCACTTACTTAGCCCACTCAGAACGCACACGACCACCGCCGTCTCGTACCCCAGACCGAGCTCTCAAACCTTACGTCACTCTCGTTCCTTCCTTAAGCCCTAGTACCTTTTAATCCGCTGATTCCTCTCATAATGACCTGCTCGGAGAAAGGGAACAGTCAATACAGGCCATCCTCGGGTTTCCCCTCTCGCTATCTCTCTCCAAACCTGTTGTTTATCCTTCGTCTTCCAACTGTTGCTTGGTTTCAGTGCAGATGGGTTAAGACTTATCACTACTATTATTATCATTATTGTTATTAATAAAGATATTAGCGATCATAATAATAATAATGATAATAATAATGATAATAATAATAATAACGATAATAATGATAATAATGATAATAATAATTATAATAATAATAATAACAATAATGATAATAATAATAATAATAATGAAAACAATGATAATAATAATGCTGGTTATGATAATAATAATAAGGTAATAATAATGATAATAATAAATACTATTATAATAATTCTCATTATAATGATATTGTTGCTATTGTTCTTATTACCATTATCATTACTAACATTATCATTACCATCATCATTATTATTATAATTATTCATTTTTATCATCACCTTTATTGTTGTCATTGTTATTATCATCATCATTTTTGCAATATATCATTACTGATGTAATTTATCACTTTTGCTCTTGCCGATAATATTAGTATTATGATCAATGTTATAATTCTTACTACCATCACTCTCATGGCGCTCATCCTTATTATCACCATTGTTCTCATCATTGTATTATCATTATTGTTTCATTGTCCTGTTTTCAAAAGGGAAAAAAGCTAGAGGAAAATTCAGGAAAATCGGCGATGGCTTGGAATCATCATCGCACAATAAGGGATATATTGGTATTTATTCTACTAATACTAAAAGCCTTTTAATAATATAAGTTAAATCAAGATAATTGCGGCTCCATTCATAGGGCTTAGTGTCACAGGAAAAGTTGTTTTTGTATTTATCGTTGTTATTGTTCTTGATTTTGTTGATGTAATTGTTGTAATCACTATCATAAAGAGACGATGGAATAATGTCATTGTTGCATGATAAAGTATCAGCATGGTCATGGTCTTTATATCATCTTTATCACTATCACTCCCATTATCAAGTTGTTATTAATATAATTGTAGTTATCATCATCATCATTATCATTACTGTCGTCAGTGTACGTAATATCATGAATAGAATTATCA
>NC_051394.1:36378608-36381108 GCF_015228065.2 Penaeus monodon
GGCTCTCTCTCTCTCTCTCTCTCTCTCTCTCTCTCTCTCTCTCTATCTATCTATCTATCTATCTATCTATCTATCTATCTATTTATCTATCTATTTATCTATCTCTTTATCTCTATTTATCTCTCTATCTCTCGATCTATCTATATAGCTGTCTATATACATATCTATCTGTCTAGCTAGCTTTCTCTCCTCCCTCTCTCTGCCACCCCTTTCTCCTTCTATCTGTCTCTTTCTCCACGTTTCTTTCTCTTTCACTTTCTCCTTCTTTCTCACTTTTTAGGGCATGTTTCTGATCTCGCTTTTGATATTCTTTCTTTCAATTTCTCTCGGATCTACTCCTTCACTAATCTCATTCATCTTGCCTCCGGTTTCCTCTCGTTTAGCATCGACTTTCATCTCTTTCTTTTCATCATCTTTATTTCCGCGCTTCATCATCAGCATCTTCTGCCTCCTCTCCCTTTCAATATTTTTTTATTAATCTCTTTTCCTTCTATCTTCACCCCGTTTTGTTTTTCCCCCTCCCCCTTTTTTTCTTTCTTCCCCCCCCCTTCCTTTCCCCCCCACCCCTCCCCGCAAAACCCCCCCTCCCTTCCTCGTTCTCCCCTCCAAAACCCTTTCCCGCCTCCCTTCCCCTTCCCTTCCCCCTTCCCACCCTTCCCTCCCTCCCTTACCCTTAATCCTCCCTCCCCCTCAATCCCCCTTTTACACCATCTTTCCTCATTACACCTTCATAATGAAAAAAAACCCGGGGGGGGAAAAATATAAAAACCCTTGATCGAAGAAAGTAACGGGGGAGCCAAAAGAAAAAAAAAGGCAAAAGAAAAACGGGAAATTGGAAATGGGCGGGGGAAAAAAAAAAAACACAAACAAAAAACAAGAGAACAAAAAAAAAAAAAAAAACACAAAAAACACAACAAAAAAAAAAAACAAAAAAGGGAAAAACGATAAGGTTTAAGGGGTGAGGGGGGATTAAACGGGGACAGAAAGCGGAGGAGCGGGGTAATACAAAGATTAGAAGAAATTTTAAAAATGTCTGACCGGAAGGAATCACGGGGGGAGAGCGAAATTCAAGGGAGGAAAGGGAGGGGGAAAAATCAAAGGGAGGGGGAAAAAGAGAGGGAGAGGGGAGAGGGGGAGTGGAAGAGGGCAGAGAGGAGAGAGAGAGGAGAGAGAGAGAGAGGAGAGGAGAGAGGAGAGAGAGAGGGGAGAGAGAGAGAGGGGGGAGAGGGAGAGAGAGAGGGGGGGAGAGAGAGGGAGGGGGGAGGGAGAGAGGAGAGAGATGAAGAGAGGAGGAGAGGAGGGAGGGAGGGAGAGAGAGAGAGAGAGAGAGAGAGAGAGAGAGAGAGAGAGAGAGAAATAGATAGATAGATAGTGTGTGTGCTAGAAATGCAGACATACAGATAGAAACAAAGTAAAAGATAAATATGGAGAGAGAGAGAAAGAGTTAACATGTTGTCCAAATTCATAAGAAAAAATAAGACGAAGATACGTCTGCAAAATATATATTTGTGATCGAAAGAAAGAAGGAAGGAAAGAAAATAAAAAGAGACGAATTTAAGAGCTGAAAGATAACCAGCGATAACCCTTAATTACCCTTTGATTAATTACGGTTCCATTGACTCTTTCATTACACTTCCTCATTGCACTTTCTCTCCTCCCCCCCCCTTAACCCCTTTCCTTCCTATTCATTCCTCCTCTACCTATTCGCTTTCGTGCCTCTCCTATGCCCTTCACTGCTCCTTCTCCTCCTCCTCTCTTCCCCTTCACTTCTCTGTATGCTGACTGCCCTCATCCTTTCTCTATGCCCTCCCCTTATGCTCCCCCCTATGCTCCTCCCTCTATGCCCCTCCCCTTATGCCCTCCCTTTATGCTTCCCCCCTATGGCCCTCCCTCTATGCCCTCCCCCTATGCCCCCTCCCCCCTATGCTCCTCCCCCTTATGCCTCCCCCCCTATGCTCCTCCCTCTTTCCCCCCCCTATGCTCCTCCCTCTATGCCCCCCCCCTTTTGCCTCTCCCCCTATGTCCTCCCTCTAGCCCCTCCCCCTTATGCCTCTCCCCCCTATGCTCCTCCCTCTATGCCCCTCCCCCTTATGCCTCTCCCCCTAGCTCCTCCCCCTTATGCCCCTCCCCCTTATGCCTCTCCCCCCTATGCTCCTCCCCTTTTGCCCCCCCCCTATGCTCCTCCCTCTATGCCCCTCCCCCTTATGCCTCCCCCCCTATGCTCCTCCCTCTATGCCCCTCCCTCTTATCCTCTCCCCCCCCTTTTGCTCCTCCCTCTATGCCCCTCCCCCTTATGCCTCTCCCCCTATGCTCCTCCCTCTATGCCCCTCCCCCTTATGCCTCTCCCCCCTATGCTCCTCCCTCTATGCCCCTCCCCCCTTTTGCCTCTCCCCCCTATGTCCTCCCCCATGCCCCTCCCCCTTATGCCTTCCCCCCTATGCTCCTCCCTCTATGCCCCTCCCCTTATGCCTCTCCCCCCTATGCTCCTCCCTCTATGCCC
>NC_051394.1:36388608-36393608 GCF_015228065.2 Penaeus monodon
CCCCTTGGGTTAAAAAGGGGTGTCACGTTTTTTTATTGATTTTTTTTTAGATTACATCCTCCCCCCCCTCCCCCCGCCGTCCCCCTTTCCGGGGTTTTCTTGGGATTAAATTTTTTTCTCCTTTTAATTTTTGCACCTCTAAAAATTTTCTTTTTCCCCCTTCACAAATGAAAAAAACCTCCTTATTTATGGTGAAGGCCCTTTTTAAAAGGAAACCTTTTTACCGTTAAAAAAAAAAAAAAAAAAAAAAAAAAAAAAAAAAAAAAAAAAAAAAAAAAAAAAAAAAAAAAAAAAAAAAAAAAAAAAAAAAAAAAAAAAAAAAAAAAAAATTATATTTTAATATATAAAATTTATTATAATATATTATATATAATATATATTTGTGTGTGTGTGTTTGGTTTTTGTATACATACATACATACATAATATATATTATATATATATAATTTTATAAATTAAAAATAAAAGAGAGAGAGAGAGAGAGGGGGAGAGAGAGAGAGAGAGAGGAGATGTGAGACGTAATCATACATGCATACATCATACATACATAATACATACTACAACATACTACATACATACATAATACATAATACATACAAAATACATACTGTACATACATGCATGCATACATACATAATACATACATGTATGACATAACATACATACTATATGCAGCACATGCAATACATACATAATAATTCATACTACTGATACAACATGCAAACATACACAATCGAAACATAATCCATAATACTGCAAATACATATGAATGTGTGTGTGTTTTGTGTTTGTGTTGTGTGTGTGCGTTGTGTGTGTGTGGGTGTGGTGTGTGTTGTGTGGTGTGTGTGTGGTGGGGTGTGTGTGTGGGGGGGGTGTGGGGTTTTGTGTGTGTGTGTGTGTTGCGTATTTTAATATATAAGCTTATATTATATAATAAAATATATATATATATATATATATATATATATATATAAAATTAAGATTATAAAATTAAATAAAATTATATATAATATATTATTTATATATAATATATATATGGATGCATCTATATGTGTACATATAGTGTATATAAAAATTTTAAAATTTAATAATATATATATATATTATAAAAAAATTTTATATATATAATATAATATATTATAATAATATATATTTGTGTGTGTGGTGTGTGGGTGTGTGGTGTGGTTGTGTGTGTTGTGTGTGGGGTTTTGTGTAAATTTGTAATATTAAAAATACACACACACACACAAACCCCCCACACACACACACACACACAGATATATAAAATTTAAAAAAATATTATATTTTATATATATATATAATAATATATAATATATTATTTAAAATTTTAATATAATATAATTATATATATAAAAGAGTGTGTTTGTGTGTGTGTGTGGTGTGTGTGTTGTGTGTTGTGTGGTGTGGGGTGTTTTTGTGTGGTTGTGTGGAAAAGGGAAAAACAAAACGGAAATTTGCAGAGGCAGTTATATTAGAGGCTAAAAAAGGAGTAGTCGGGAAGGTTTTTCCCTTTTGGGGTTTTTTAAACAGATTTGGAACAAAACTTCTCTTGTTGTGACGATTTTGAGAATCTAAATCTTCAAAAACTAAAACAGAATTTTTTTTAGATATACACATAAAATTTTGCAATTTTTTGGGGGAGGGGGGGGGGGGGGGGGGGGGGGGGGGGGGGGGAAAAAAAAGAGAGAGAGGGGGGAAAAAGAGAGAGAGAGATAGAAGAGGAAGAGGGGAGAGAAGAGGGGGAAGGGAAGGGAGAGAGGGGGAAGAGGAAGAAAAAGGGGGGGAAGAGAGAGAGAGAGAGGGGGGAAAAGAGAGAGAGGGGAGAGAAGAGAGAGAGAAGAGAGAAAGAGAGAGAGGAAAGAGGTAGAGAGAGAAAGAGACAGACGGGGCAGACAACAGAAAAACAAAAAAAACAAATAAAAAGAAAACAAGCCAAAAAAACAAAAAACAAACAAATAAAGAGAAGAAGACAGACTAACAAAAACGTGTAAGAATTGAGAAAAAAGAAAAGAAAACGAGGCAGGCGGGCGAGCGAAAAAGGGAAAAGGAAGAGTTTAAAAAAAGACAAATGTGCCCTTTTATTTACAGAGTGGTTTAACACTACACCTCTCACTGCAGATTTAAATTTCCGTCAATACCTCAGAAAAAACCCAATATAAGAGACAAACAGACAGAGTTTATTGATGGGGGGGGAAAATAGATCTAGTAAAAAGTCAGTTTATGACAAAATAGTCTTAGGTAACTATGAAAAAGATCGAGGTAGTGAGAGAATTGGTCTTAGGGAAATACAAAAATCACGGATATTTTGTTATTCGTACGATAAAAAGTTTTTTTTTTTTTTTTTGCGAGATGAGAGATCTAAAAGGAAGGGTTGTGTAACATAAGGAACTTTTTCGAAATTTAAATTTTACGAACTAACAGAATGGCAAGTCAATAGGGGTTAGTCTGTTCATCAAGGGAAAATACCTCGAGCACCGACCAATGTGGGAAAAAAACAGTGGAACTCACCGTAGGACCTTGATTGCCGTGACGGGGCACCAATGGCAAATCTTGCAAAAGAATATACGATTGAGGGCGTTTCTCTTTTCTCTCTCTCTCCTCCTTTTTCTCTCTCTTCTCTCCTCTCTTTCTTCCTCTCCCTCTCTTTCTTCCTCTTCTCTCTCTCTTCTCTTTCCTTCTTTCTCTCTGTCTCCCAAACATCTGCCCGATTTTTACTATCCCCCTTACCCATCTACCTCTGTCCTCTCTGCCTCTACCTATTACAGACACTTCGCAGATTTTTTATTTTTCTTTTAGTTTGGGGGGGGGAAGGGGGGCAACTTCACGTATCGCAGATGACGAGGGGGGAAAAAGGTTTAAAAGACTAAAGCCCGGAAAACCGGAAAACCGCACTCAGCACAGGGTTCACTTTGGGGGGCGATAATAATCCAACGAAAGGATTTGGTTGGTCGATATTTGGGGCCTTTGGGGGCTATTTTTTCCCCGAGGGGGAAGGGAGGTAACAATAAAAAACAAAGGCTCAACCTGCAAAGAGAGACAGGTGAATAGGTTCCCTGGCCGAAGAAACCATTAGTCGCGATGAGGTCTGGGGCGGAAGTCGTAGCCAGGGCCAAGAGTGCAGGGGTCCGAACGCTTTGTATCGATTAGCCCACCTGGTCACACAACCAAAATGGCCGCTACTTCAGCACACCTTTTGCCTTTCCTTTCGTATAGGTTGCCTGGATCTTGTCAAAACGTTCTTTCGGCAGAATTTACAAGTGGGTCTTCGCGGTAAAAGGCAGGGTTAATTGAATAAAATGCAGCATTGTGCGATTTGTTTTTCTTTCAGAATTATCAAAGATCTGCGGGTATATTTTCGACCACGACTTTCAGTCTCCTTTTCCTTGTATGATTGTCTCTAAGAATATTCATATATAAAAAACGGTCGGGGTTTCAGTATGTGTGGTGTAATTTTTTATATATATATATTATTATATATAATTAATATATATATTATATATTATTATATTACACATATATTAGTATGATGTATATACATACACATTGTGTGTGTATATATGTACAATGCGTATATTATTAATATATATTTTATTATATATATATATATATAATATATATATATATATAATATATATAATATGTGTTGTGTGGTGTGTGTGTGTGTGTTTTGTTGGGGTTTTGTGTGTGTGTGTGTTTTTTTATAATATTTATATATAGATAGATAATAGGTAGAAAATAGATATAAATAATATAAGACATACATATATATATATTTGTGTATATAACATATATATAATTAATATTATATTATATTATTTAAATACTATAAAAAAATATATATATAAATTTTTATATTTATATTATATATATTAAATTAATTTTATTAAATCATTGAATATTTATATTATATATATATATAATAATTTAAAATAGATAATTATTGTGTGTGTGTGTGTGTGTGTGTGTGTGTGTGTGTTTGTGTGGTGGTGTCTGTGGGGAAATGTATATATATATAAATATATATATAATTTTATTTTAAAATTTATTATATATTTTTATTTTTTATTTTTTTTATGTAACACCACCCCCACACACCACACACACCCCCCACACCCACACACAAACCCCCCACACATTATAAAATGTGTGCGCCCTACACATATACTATGTATATAATATTATAATATATATATATATAATATTATATATATATAATAGAAATAGAAGATAGATAGTAGTAGATGATAGATAGATAGATGTGTGTGTGGTGTGTGTATAAAAAATATATTAATATAATATATATATATATATAATTTTATATATAAAATATATTATATAATATATATATATATTATATTTTTTTTTTTTTTTTTTTTTTTTTTTTTTTTTTTTTTTTTTTTTTTTTTTTTTTTTTTTCCTATTTTTTTTTTTTTTTTTTTTTTTTTTTTTTTTTTTTTTTTTTTTTTTTTTTTTTTTTTTTTTTTTTTTTTTTTTTTGGGGTTAAATTTTTTTTTTTAAATGCCCGGCCCAAAAATATAATTTATAAAATTTTTTTTAATTTAATTTTATTTTTATTTTTTATTCATACCATTTATATTTTTTAATATTTAAATTAAATTATAATTTATAAAATTTTAATAAATAATTCTCAAAAAACTTCCTATGTTTATATTTAATTATATATATATATATATATATATATATATATATATATAATATAATATATATATAATATACCTATTTTTTAAAAAAAAAAAATATTTTTATTTAATATATATATATATTTTATATATATATAATATATATATAATATAAATATTTTTTTTTTTTTTTTTTTTGTTTATTGGGTTTTTTTTTTTTGTTTTTTGTGTGGTGGTGTTGGGTTGGGGGGGGGGGTGCGTGTGTTGTGTGTGTGTTTTTTGTTTTGTTGTGTGTGTGTGTGTATGTATGTTGTGCTGTTGTGCGTGGTGTGTGCGGGCG
>NC_051394.1:36413608-36416108 GCF_015228065.2 Penaeus monodon
TACATATCCTTAACAGTCATTCTCAGCTAAAAGTTTTCCTTGAAAGAAATTGAAAGAAAGGAATTCTCTGTAAAGAATGTCTAATTCATGTATCAATCATTGGTCATTTATAAAGAACATCAAGAGAAAGATATTACTGATGTGCTATGGGAAGTACTAGAGTTCAAAACATGTACAGAAAGTAATATATGTGCAGTATCTATAAAATACATGTTAATGGTGGTAAGATGCATGGTAATGCACATTTTGGTGGTCTAAATCATTTCTGCATGTTTTCCGTGCTCAAGACAGTTTTATTTGATGTGCATTTTTTCTGTCTTTTTGTTGAAAAAAATGCTAATGATGTATTAATGGATGAATATAGTGCACACAACTTTCTGAATGCACAGGTCATTGTTATATGCCATCTTGTAATCTCTTCCCTTTTTCAAAAATCTCTCTACGGATATTGAGCTAGTATTTGTCATTGTTTAAAAGACCCGTGATCATAACATTCCTATGAATTATGAGAAACTTAATTATGAACAACAAACACCAGGTTATGATGCTAGTCCACAGGCCAAAAAAGCTGAGTGAATGTAAGAACACATGGTGGTTTTCTGTTATGTGTGAACCCTCTCCCACCCATTCCTATTCCTCCCTAACCCTCTGTTCCTGCTTACCACATAGACTGACTTTGTATTAAAGGCTAAGTTTAAGACACAGACTTTCAGGCTTTTCCTTGGATCAGAGTCTGCTTTGTCATATGACACTGATAAATGTGGCTTGGGCTCCTCCTGACACAGAGCTGCACATTAGAAATCTATCCCTTTGAAAGCATAGTTCGTATCTATAAAATATCTATCAAGAAATCAGTTAATATCAAGTGAGAATCACAGTAAAATTGCAGGAGTCATAGGAAGAGCTACAAGTCCCTAGATCTCAGTAACTTACTTAATACATGTTTGTTATTACTGTTAGTATTCTCATTGGCTTGATTGTTTTAGCTCTTCTTGCTGTCTACAAACACTTCCTTTTGACAATCTCTTTTGATGGATCTCTCCAGTTACACTGATACATAAATATATTGTCCTATAACCTTGTACAAGGTTAATATACAACATATACAGCTGTATCTAATCATTAAATATATATTTCTGTAAATAACTAAAAACAAGAATATTCATTTTACATTTATAAAAGATTTCAAATTTGCTTATCCTTCTGATTTCTCTGTGTTTTAGTAATTGTCTATAACCACTTCATGATAAACAGTCAGGTGATTATTCACCCAGATGTAAGCACTCTTCATATGCACAATACCTTTGTGACTAGATGCACAGTGATAGCACCAAAAACTAATTTAAGTTTTGTGTATAATGTTTACTTAGCCTTCTTCACAGGATTCTTTTAAGAAATGCAGTGATTAAAGTTTCAATTTAAACAACACACACACACACACACACACACACACACACACACACACACACACACACACACACACACACACACACACACACACACACACACACACACACACACACACACACACACATATATATTAATCTGCATATAAACTGTAGCATATTCTGTGAAGATCTGTTAGATCCAACATTATCTGTTATATACAATATATATAATTGATCCAAAATTTCTTTATTAACAGCTATGAGTATTACTGTATTCTTTAAAAGTGATGTGAATACTTTTTTAAATAATATAAATTAAAATAGTACTGGTAAGTTTATCTCACTTCTCTTTAGCAGAAAATTTTTTTTTCAGTAAAGTCAGTTTGTTTCACTATCATTTTCTAGAAACTTTATTTGTAAATGGGAAGCTACATACTCATAACAGCTTAGTATATTTACTATGTTGCATTTAAACAGAGAGAGAGAGAGAGAGAGAGAGAGAGAGAGAGAGAGAGAGAGAGAGAGAGAGAGAGAGAGAGAGAGAGAGAGAGAGAGAGAGAGAGAGAGAGAGAGAATGAGTAGGTGGGTGTGGGTTGTGAACATGAGCTAGTCACACACATATCAAAGATTTTATATATTTTGATTATTTTCAAGAAGAAATGGTATAATGTACCTTTCCATTCTTATATTTTCTTAAAGTATATTATAGTTTACATCAGTATGGTAACCAGCAGTATGTCCATCATCCATTCATATTCATATATACAACTATACATATATTATCCATTTGTTGATATTCATGTTATTTATCCATTATGAAGATAAACTTATTTGAAACACTTTTTTACCATGTCTGTAATCAGTAGTAGTAAAAGACAATTGTTCTAAAACTAAGTTTCTCTGTAAATTCTTCTTCTGATATATTTATGAACTACCTCCAAAATTTCTTAGTGCTGTTCATAAGGAATGTGTCTTAATCTTTGTAAAGCACAATGGCCACCATACTTTTATTATTTACTTCTAATCTTTTCCTTTCTTGGGTTGTTACTGTATTCTTAACACACTGTATGTCACAACAAAAGGCAGATTTTGCCTTAATATATCTATCTATC